>NC_136961.1:5424612-5455053 GCF_032717465.1 Coenobita brevimanus
AGGCTGATGGTGATGATATTGATGGTGATAATGATGTTGATGCTGATGGTGGTGATGCTTTAACATCTCAACGTATGAGGTTACAGAATGCACAGTGAGGCTGCATAGCCCGGAAATGGAAGAATATGAGTGCATTTAAGTATTTATGTAATGTGATGAATATGGATGGAAGATTAGAGGATGAAGTGACTGGAATGATGCGTCAGGGAAGGAGGGTTGCTTATTCTCTAAAAAGCAGTGGTTAGGAAGAGGGAACTGAAGATGAAAGTATGAAAAAAAAGGGCACTGCATGCTGTGATTCCCACTTTAAAGTATGGAAGTGAAGCTTGGATATTGTTGAAAGGACGCAAGTCAAGAGTGAGAGCAGTGGAAATGAGCTACTTGAGAGGAGCATGTGGAGTTTCATTGAGAGACAGACAGACAAATGGGCAGATGAAGGAGCGTTGTGATGCTGATGTGGATGAGATTGAAAGCGTTAAGAGAAATACTTCGAGATGGTTTGGCCATGTGGAGAGGATGGCGAATAAGAAAATGACTAGAAGAATGCACATGAGTTAGCTGGAAGTGTAGAGGGGGATGGGAAGACCGACGATGAGATGGAGGGAAAGAGTAGAAACATATGAGTGGGATACTTGAGCTAAATGGTAGAGGACAGTACATCATCAAGGCGATTTGCTTGTGGCAACCCCTTACGGGATTAAAGAGTCTGGCTATAGATAAACAAATATACTGTAGATAAATAGATCGATACGTAGGAGTTGATGATAATATAATGATGATGATGATGATTTTTGTCGGCAGGTGGAAGGACGAAACAGCAGGAACTCTACCATCAGTCCAAGCATCCACGATTCCACATCCATCCATCCATCCGTCCATCCATCCATACATCCGTCCAATCTTGCTTGGTGTTAAAAGCTAAGTCTATTTAACTTAAGTAGTACCAACTGCTTCTTCATAAGCTTTCCAGCTGTCTGAACAGATCTGCAGTAGCTTTTAACTTCTAGAATAACTCGGTTCTGGTACTCAGTTTGGTACTTTTATTTTCCTTTTATCAGAACTGGCAAGGCAGATTTTGAGAAAAGTCCCTCAAGTAACTCCTATTATTTTTTTTACTAGGTTTCTAATGATGTCTATAGATCCGTTGTGGCTTTAATAGTTTCCTAGACAACACAGTCTTGGCGCTGTTCTCTGCCACCCTATTATACCATGTCATATAGTGTTCTCGCTAGCTTGCTCTGTACGCTCGCTCGCTTGAATAATAAATCACTGAAGAAAAGGTGATACAAAGCCCCCTAAACCGCCACAGTATTATAACCCTCGGTATGCAGTCCGTTTTCTGCGGCCTTGTAACTCTATATACCCGAAACGCTTACACAATAACTTGCAATAATTTTCCTTTCGTAACTATACTCGTTTCACTCTTACTTGGCCTGAGTTGTTGTTGTTCTTGTTACACCTTAGGCTCCTCTGGATGTGAACCCAGTGCTATGTTGAAGGATTGTCTGTGTTGTGGTGGTGTGGTGCAGGAAGTGAGTGGGTGTGCTGTGGTGTGGGGGTGCCACTTTGCAGAATGAGCACAGGGGATTGTATGTGTGTTATATTTTGTGTTAGTATTGTAGCAGGGAAGGTTGGTGTACTCGTGTCTCTGGGTTCGGTTGTGTCTGAAGGGTGTATGGCTGGTGGTGGCACATGAAGGATGCTGTTTGACAGAAAGTTTTGGCTGGCTGGGGTGTCTGTGTGTTTATGTATGTGTCTGGGAAGTGTAGAGTCGGGTGGAGGAGGGGACATGTTGCAAAGATAATCTGTGTAGTGTTGGGCGGTTGTTCAATTTTGTTTATTTGTGGAGAGGATGAAGCAACAAAAGGTTACAAGGGTGAGACGGATCTTGAGCTGAAGTGATGAACTGTGTGCCTCTCATATTCACTTGGTCTCTGACTGAAATTAGTTATGTTTCTTAGTGTAGGTTGTCAATACTTGTGGGCTTAGTGTCTTCTGCTATTAAGGTATTGTTTTCTGTTCTTTAAAGATTCTCAGTGTTTGTATTGGGTAAGGTTAGGGCTCAGCTTGTGTGACAGTAATTCACGGTTGTTTTAATATATTATTTATAAGTGGAGGATGGAGCTGGGATGTATATGAGAGAAGGGTGTGAATTAGGGGGAGTGATGCATAATGACAGGGGACAGGGTGGCATAGAGGAGACTTGTTTGTGCCCACCTCTTACTGGATTAAGGCGTCTGGCTATAGATAGAAGGATAGACAGATAGCTTATAAATAGTTTCCATACGGTGTGCCGAGTAGTAGCGATAGTTATCACTAGAATATGATGCTAGTCACGAATGAGTGCTGTGGAAAGGATGTAGAATTGTAGTATTTTCTATTTCTGCTGCTGATCTGCGTGACATTCTCGTATGTTTTAAATGAAACTCTGTGCCAAGTTAAAGTGAAAGGCGTGTATGTTTGTATAGGAGGAACAAGAGACAAGGAGGTATTCTGTGGCCTGTTTTCTTTGTGCTTCCTACAAGACACAGTAATAGTTATGACGGGGCATTGATGGCAATTTTGTGAGTCAGCACACACTTACGGCCTCTCATTATACAAGGTGGTCCATATATTACGCCACCCAGTTCTTGTGTGTTGCGGGCACGGCTCAGTGAACATTACCAGTGTCTCCTGCATCATTATCTACTTCCCATAACCCTCTTCAGGCTTAGCTTTAATTTAGGTCCATTGATTGCATGGTGGAGAATTCCCATAACCTTTTGTATGCTTAGCTGTATATCATTGTATTGTATAATCTTTTATGTCCACTGATCACACGACTGAGTAGTACTTTGGTGAAGCAATCAGAATGTCTTAGCTCATCACAAAAGCCGTCCCCACAACACACAAGACTGCAGAGCGCAGTATACTTATCACCTATATTAAGTCAAAGCCAAAGATAAAAAGGTAAGGAAACAAGACAAAATTTAAGTTTTCATTATTAGTACTTCAGTATAGAATACATTAATAGAGACAGCAATATAAAATATGCATTCAAAAGTAGCATTTGCCCACAGAACATTGTGGAGGGGAGCTACCCGTCTTACAAGGCAGATCACACCATCACCACCACCACCACCAGGCATCTCAGAGTAGGGGAAGACACCGCACCACCGTCAGGCTTCTCACGGCAGGGCAGACCAAACTTCAGCAGGGTATGACCAGTGTGGCAAGGAAGCAGCGTCAAGGCAGCAGACTCCAGCACGACCTGTGGACCAGATGTGTATTAGTTCAAATCAGTGTTAGCTTTAGTTATTTAATCTTACATTGTAGAAACTTCATCTTGGCACTATACGTTGTAGCACCTTTTTCTTAAGATTATTTCTACGTATGTTATTAGTGTATCTTACTGTGTAGTATGCAAAACAGGCAAGAAAGAGGTGCTAGGGAGTCTCAGACAACGGGAATATGTACCTCATATCCACACTAAACCAAGTGAATAAGTCTAACATTTAGGGACCCAAGGCTAGAAAAGCTTAGTTATAGTGATGTATTTTATATCAGGAAAGAGGTAAATTATGCTAGTCTTCACTCAGTTCAAGTCTCTCAAGCCTATGTGAGCCTCAGTTGTTAGGTACAGATCTGAGTCTATTAATTACTTAGTGAAAACGTGAACCATAATTCAACATGTAATTATTAAGTCATTATATTCAGATGTACGAGTCATTGTAACCAATAAAATTTATGTTACGAGTTCTGAGTATGTTATTGACCCCCATGTACGACAAAATGGTGTCTTTGAATACCTGAGGATGTATCGAAAAGAAAGGTCAGATTGGCTAGATTTTACGAAAACACGAAAAGTTATAGATTTATCAATAATAATCAAAAGGACTAACTGTACTAAAGTCAAGACAAAGTTGGACTGATAGAATATACGGGGCACAACTGATGGGTCTCGGAAAAATAAAACACCCCAAAATAAATCCTGGGACACTGTATAATACCATAAGAACACTACCTGCCTCGATAGAGAGGAGCCAGACCAGAGTGACAGGCCAAGTAATCTGGTCTACGTCTGTCAAAGAACTAAGCTGCCAGGCCAGCTGTTTCACTGTCATAACCTCTGAACCGACATGTCATCGCCACCCTTACCCACACACACACACACCTCTATCGTTGACTATGGTCGACACTGCTTCGGATATCATGTGTCGTATGATGATGATGATGATGATGAGAGACCCAAATATTTTGTCCTCCTAAAATTTCCGGTCCAACCGTTTTCTATGATTAATAAAGGGGTAACTAGGGTAAATTTATTGTTTTTTAAAAGCCTCTCCTCGGGTTCCTACGCTCCTGAGGGTGCAATGAATGTTACTCTGTGGTGTATTCCATTTATTAGATTGCAATAAAATCAATTACACACTCGTAGACTTCGTTTTAATCACCCCTTGTTGCTGTTGCTCCTACCGTTTTTGTGGTCGTAGGTTGGTCTGTACGTGATCCCAGTGGACTGCAGGCTGAATTTTCCCTTTCCTGAAGTCCACCGTCCTCCTGTAGGGAGATAGGGGGCGTGACCTGGCAGCTGCACAGCCTGTTGTGGTGTGCTGGGGTGTGTTGTGGTGCATGTATTGTGTGTGTGGTGATATGGTGTGCTGTGCTGGGACAAAAACTACCCATTAAATAAATATAAACAGTAAAAAATACGTCAGTTATTGATCCAATCTGCCGTTGTACTCTGGCAAACCAATCTTTCAGGCACTCAATCGTACAGCATTCATAACGCAATAACTTTACCAAATTATCAAAATCCCTCTAAAACCATTAATTTATCGCTAGTATATTACCTTATAATGTAAAATCAGGTGGAATTACAAGCAAATTAAGGAGAATAGACTGGAAAATCCTCCGCGCTGGGGTCAGAGTGGAGTCGGGGCGAGTGTGGCAGGCTGGCAGCGAGAAAGACATCAGTTGCAGCCAGACCTCCGTGGTGTGAGGACTGGTGTGCAGCTCTACCCTGCCAAATTCACTGGATCTGTTTCACTGTGTCTCTGCCTCTGTCTCTATCGCTGTCTATCTCCATTTCTATCTCTCTGTCTGCCTCTCATACACGCACCAAACAGTTTAACACCATACCATCGTCATTTACACCATTGACATAATTATATACTATATCATTCTTTAACATATGCACCTCCCAACCTTTCTCTCTCCCTCACACACACACACACATGCACAAAAACAACATACACTATACCTCCATCCGTTGAGTGAGAGGGTATGCGTGACGAGAACAAGGCCCTCCAAACAGGCTACTTCTCCCCCACTGGATGTGTTCCTGGAGCGCATACCTCCCTGGGTGATGAGAGTGGTGGTGTTGCTGGTTGTGTTGTAGTTCAGCCCCTGGTGCTGTTGGGGATAAAGATCACGTTGTGAAATTCCATCGACACAACATAAACATAACACATCTATACCATGACTTAACACACACACATACACGTATCGCTCACACACACACACACACACACACACACACACACACCAAGCACCCACAGACACCCTCACTTAGACCACTTTTACTCACTCTGGTTTATAAAATAACCTGATGTTGACTAGAATAGTCGTCCCGACCATGGCAGGGTTAATGGTACCAGTATTAACACTATCAGGTTCCTAGGACTCTATCTAAGCTCTAGAATATAGTTTGAGTTAGCTAGAATAAAGGAAAGAAGGCCCAGCACAATAGCAATACTTGTATAAATTATCTAAGACAGTACTATCTCCCTAAAAATGTTTCAAAATAATCTATATATCAAAATGACACCTTATGACAGTACGGGAAGAAATATGCTCTAGAAGAATGCTCTAGAAGTATGCACTAGAAATATGCTCTTATGGCCTACCTTTATACAGAGTTAGGAATGGAGATCGAGTATAAAACAGTACCGAGATAACGATCCAAATATGAGACTTCGAAGAATAAGGTGAAACGAAACTTATTAACTTTATCTGTTTAACTTAGTATCAGTAATTTGGTAGGGCATAATCAACAGCAAATAATATAGAAAGAAGAATCATGAGCTTACGAATTAACATACGTATGGAAAAGTGTACAGGATGGAGTTCGACTCGTAACACAGGTTTCAAGGCAATATATGATTCCATTATTTATCCTAGGATGTGATTTGCACGAGATCTAAGTCAGCTGTATTAATTCTACGAAAAAATATAGGAATATAGCACTAGAAGTAGTAATAATAGCATAAACTGACCTTAAAATGGCGGAAAACAAGCGGGGGTGGTGCTGTGGAGGCGGGGGTGGTTCTGGTGGCGGTGCGGTGAACTAACCAAGCTGATGACGTTATGGCGGCGACCACTGCCTCTCATTTGAACCCCAGACGCCCTACAGGACGGATCTCCTGGCTCCATCTGCCCACCTGATGACTTTGGCGATTTTTCCTCTCCATTTCAGGTCTGTTAAGGGAATTTAAAAGTGTATTATTTCAAGCGTGAATTATTTTCCAAGTTTTTGGTGGCTTTCGGCGGAAAAGAAGCTCGAATTAAATTATATATATATATATATATTTTTTTTTTAGAAATAGCCAAATATTCTAAGGAATTTTACTGGTCTTTGCAATATGTCTGCCAGTGAGGTGAAGGAAGCCGGCAGACTGTATTTTCAACTTAATGAAATATCAATGCTGCCAACACCAAGACTCTTGTCCTAATTACTGCCTGCTGTCTGCCTAATTCATTTTTAATATACATAATTTTACAGTAAGAATTTTTCCTACTCTGCCACAAACAGTAAGTCTGGCAATAGGCCACGTATGTTGGTGCCTGATCGTGACTAAATCCTCCCGTTAACCCCAGTGAACCGATGACGAATTATCCGATTTTATTCCTCTCATCTGAAGACAACCGCATTTACCTTATTTTTTTGAATTATAAAGAATTATGGGTATTTTTCTGTAACTAGGGACAGGTTTTCAAAATGTAGGGATTATTATTTCGAACTGGAGAGGTTAGACACAGCCTTCATTAATCCTTGAACTACGAGACATCCTTTAAGCTGAATAAAATCGTCTTGTGTTGCCTGATATCAGACTGGAAGGGTTTAATATAGGATCTTTATCACTGACATGCCTTCAATACTGCAATTAACCCCTTCGATATAGCGTATTTTGCCTATTTTCTCTCTATTTCCAAACTATTTAAATCAGCCTAATTTATGATCGAAAGGGGTTTGCTATGGCCTTAACCCCTTCACTATTACAAGTTCTATGTTTAATAAAATCGTCTGAAGGCAGCATGAACCAAAAGAAAAAAGTCACAGAAATGAAAAGGTTAAAAATGATTTCTGGGTAGTATGTTAATTGTCAAATTTGGGCCCAGATTTTCGATGTTTGACAGCCTATTTATCAGTGGCAGAATAAAAAATGCTACGGCTAAATAAGTCTCAGTAAGATAAATGACATATTATTCGTATTTCGCCTCAATCTTCGTCTCCACAAATTAGCTAAACTCTGCATTTTTTCCAGGCTCTACTTCGCTCACTGGCACAATGTTCAGTAGCAGTGAGGAGTGAATATCAAGCAAGAATTAACACCTTCACTACGAGAGATGCATGTATGAAGTTACGTCCTGCAGCCTACCACCCTTTTGGTACTATCAGTGCCACCACATGGTGTCCCTCTTCAGCACCAAAATGGATGGATGGAGGCTGCTTTTAATCCCTTCTGTTGGACACCCTTCTTGATCTGAATTAATCCGTCAGAGGCAGCCAGAATACAATTATACAGGCGTCATCGTACTGAAGGATCAACACAGCAGGTTCAGCAACAGGTATATATATATGTCTATCTATCTATATATATATATATATATATATATATATATATATATATATAAATATATATATATATTTTAATTTGCTAACATTATTGAGTATCAATTTGCGATGATCGTTGTTGCAAATGTACATCTCTGATATGAACAACCTTGTGTAAACTCAACGCGCTAATTAATCCTTTAATTGCAGTAATTTCAAATCTTAACATGTACTAATCTTTTATACTTATATGGTCTAATCTTTTCCCCACAGGTTGCCTCGCTGGTGTGTAGTGATGGTAGGGTGGAGGGCAGGCTGGGGTGGGGGTGGGGGGTAGCCAGGAGCAGGGAGGGTCATGGGGCAAGCTTAGGTGGGTTAGGCAGCAGAGTTATGGTCATCTAGGTTGTCTTTCTAGGCCGGGTAAAGTTAGGCGTGGTAGTCTTAGGTCATCTATTAGCTTACTTCGTTGATGTTGGTTGTATGGTTGTCCGGCCGGACATGTCTGTGGTTGTCGTTGTTGGTTGTTGGACACGAGTTTGTCTGAGCGGCGATACACCACCAACGGAGGAGCGACAGCAGCAGCAGCAGCAGCATCGTCGTTGTCCTCGTCGTCATCAGTAACAGCAGCAGCAGCAGCAGCAACAGCAGCAGCAGTAATTTCAGCGATGAGACAGGTAACTGGATGATCCTGAAATGGAATTGAAATTAGCCAAATGTAACACATGACAGAAAATTCAATTTTGAATAATGGTTGAATATTAATCTTGAAGAGTAAAGACCTAAACACCTAATGTACATATGTTTTTTTTTTTCCCTAAACCTGTATATGTGGCCTTACTTTGATATAAGACAGCACTAAAAGCAAATTAGGTTTTGATAATTGGTTTTTTTTTTTGACAGGCGAGCACAGAGGAGCGGAGATGCATCATCGACCACGCAGCTTCCCTGAACCCGATGTGCTGAGAGGGAGCGAGGACGGGAGAAGGGGTGATAGAGCAGGACGGACGAGCGAGGGAGCGAGGACGGAGGGATGGAAGAGCGAGGACGGATGGAGGAGCGAGGACGGACGGGCAGAGGAGCCAGGGGGCGAGGAGATAAGACCCACGAGGGAGCGAGCTACTACATCAACGGGATGCTGGTGTGTAAGCTGTTGGCAACCTTTCCCTTGTGACCGTATTCTCGTTAGCTCAGTAGGATATCTCTAATCCGTTTACCCTAACCTGACAAATATCCATAATCTCTTCATGCTCAGTGAATAGCAAAGTGTAATCATACTGGAGACTTTGACTAATAATCAAGGGGAGGCGGTGGCTCAATCGGTAGAGAGGTGGCCTGCAGTCCTATCGGACCCAGGTTCAAATCCCTGCTGGGGCAGGGAACAGTTTAAGGATTTGAATTTCATAAAACGGACTTTACTGATCTACCAGAAGACCCGCCATGTCGAAAAAATACCCCCGCTAATACTAATACACCAGTCCTGTATGAGACAGCCCAACTATGTATTCAATATGAACGATGGGTGTTAGCGTCGAAGTGGTGACATGTAGAGGTGTATGGCATATAGGACGACTACTGGGCCTTGAAAACAGACTGTGAAGCCTATGCCCAGAATCGGACACATAAAAAAAAAAAAAAAAAATCCTACCTTTTAGCGTAAGTCCATCGAATTTCCTGTAGCCAGGACATACGTAATGAAATAGTTAATATATTACACATACCAGTAAAGGTGTGAGTGGTAAAGGCAGGTGAAAACAGGCTATAGCATCACGTTACTTGTAGATGCTAAATGTTACTCTTTTACTTAACTTAGGCACTGTGTAGATACTGGACAAAATGTATAGGAAGATGGCACAATTATGCAAAACAAATCGTGAAGGAAGACGTATTAAAGAAATCTAATCTCATGGGAACGTCACTATGCTATCACTAACATATACTGAATTAAGACAACTGATGGGGAATTATAACTGAGAACTGTTGCTGTGACTGTTAATCTTATAGACTGATGCAGACGACGAGCCTACGACGAGGGGAGCAACCTGTGGCGTCGACGTGGGGGTGTTATGTCGGCGTGAAGGTCGTTGTGTCGGCGTGGAGGTCGTTGTGTCGGGGTGGAGGTCGTTGTGTCGGCGTGGAGGTCGTTGTGTCGGCGTGGAGGTCGTTGTGTCGGGGTGGAGGTCGTTGTGTCGGCGTGGAGGTCGTTGGGTCGTCGTTGGGGCCTACTGTGTCGGCGTTGCTTGCGGCGTCAGCGTGGGAGTGCGGCGTCGAAGTGGAGCTGCAGTGCTGGTGTGCAAGTGCAACAAATACGTCAACAGCAGCTGCAGTGGTAAGAAATAATTTGTTTTCAGTCTTGTGCTAAAGTTTAGTCATAAGATTGGTAGTTTGTACCTTCAACTTGACACAGCTACCAAACACTAAGCAAACCAGAGAGAATAATTGTGAAAATACTACCAAACAAAATTAAACAATTCACGTCTTTGGAGATGTAACATGCTATCAAAAGTTCTATCTGTCTGCACATGCGTAAGTTAAAGACCACATATCTTTTTCCAGCATTTAACCTTAAAAGTGCATTGCGTAATACTGTAAAGAACATTCCCATAAAATAACTGATCATAAAACTTAGAAGAAATGATGCAGCAGTGTTGATGTTCAGCAGGGATGCAGACGGCGTACCTACCACGTTGGGGAAGAGGCGGAAGCCGTGATGTGGGCGGAAGCCGTGATGTGGGAGGAAGCCGTGATGTGGGCGGAAGCTGCGATGTGGGAGGAAGCTGTGATGTGGGCAGACGCTGCAATGTGGGTGGAAGCTGTTATGTGGGAGGAAGCTGTGATGTGGGCAGGAGTTGTCGTCATGGACGGAAGCTGTGTGGCCGGTGGAAGTTTCGGATGCTGCAGTGGTAAGATAAATTTGCTGTATGATAAATCTGCTTATACTTGCTGACCTTAAACTTTTAAAATATCTGCATATATAACTAAAACATCCTTGTGCATACAAACACCTTAAGAGAACTGCTTCTGAGAGTACGTTCATCTTGCAGGGGGTGAGGAGCTGCCGAGACAGAGCTGTGATGTCGCCAGGATTAGATAAGGGCGGGAGGTGAAGCGTCAGCGTGGGCAACTGTGGAAGCTGTAAATGGTAAGATGTATTTTAGTGTTATCTGACTCTAGTTACATGTCTTGGTCAGTTAAATATCTGCACGACAGTGAAAATAAACAGCCATGTAGAAAAATAACTTTGATGTCTGTTACAAATACGATCATCTTTCAGGCGGATGCTGAGGATCGGTGCCGGAGTACAGACCTGAGACGCTGGCGGCAGGTGCACTGGTGGCGGTCGTTTCGAAGTTTGTGGAAGTGTCGTCGGAACCTGTCAGGGGCATGTAGATGCGTCGTCGGGGCCTGGGGGAGCGTCGTCGGGGTCTGTGGAAGCTGTGGTATTTCTGGCAGCTGCAATGATGAACAGTTTTGTTGACAGAGGTAATCTTGTTGGAATAATGGACTTGATACCTCTTCCTAAGTGATTTACTTGTCACTTTAATACTTTTATGTGCAAAATAGATATACTTACAGCATAACTGAAATTGTTGGTGTCATTACTTTGCAACAATATTAAAGCATCATTACTGTCATAAGGAAGAGGTGTTAATGAAATAGACCAACAAGATTAAGGCCCATATTGCATGTCCAGTTATAGATGGTGAATAATTATGGGAAAAAAATAGTTTATGTAGTAGATGAAATAACTCTGAAATAGCTTATCGGACTAGAGATCTGTCCGTTCACCGACACTGGTATTACAGGGAGGGACGTGTAAGCAGAAGTGTACTGTGGCCAGAACAGCAAAGAAGATACTACGAGAGGAAGCTAGAGGACGAGATGAGCAAAGAGTACAAGGAATCATGCCTATGACACAAGAGGTCAGAGATAAAATGAGTGGATAACTGAACCGGGATGCCAGAGCAGTGTTGGCATTTCATCACGCCAGGTACAGTTTAGTTATGGATTTTGATACAGGTATGGCATATGATTGTTTATATTGTTTAATATAACGATTATACCGTTGCATACGTTGATCAGCAATTTAGTTTCGTCTCCAACACGCTTACATGTCTCGGCCTTGAAAATTTCCTGAGTTAAATAAGATATAGTTTCAGTACAGTTATTAAAGACCTGGAAGTCCTCGTCATAAAGAGCATTTTCAACATTCTTGGTCGTTAAATTGCAGTTATTTAGAAAGATTTTGCTTCAATCAAATTTCCACTGCTACCTTTAAACTAAATTGCTATTTTCTTTTATTTGTAGTTTTTAATATATTAGAACAAAGTTGGAATCAAGCTGACATAATGAATGGCTGCATCTGACATGCTTATTTTATGGAGACGATGCATTAATTTTAGTTTGGCTCAAAATTGAATCCCCGCCATGACTGATAAGTTGTAGCATGATTAACACAGAACTTTGTGCCAGTTACGAAAAAGTGCTACGGATGTGTAACACCGTAGTACTGTTGTAGTCTGTCTGAGCTACGTAATATGGCCCCGAAAAAAAAAAAATCTCCCAAATTGACGAATGAACTGTAGAAATAAATAAAACACCTACTTGGCAGGTGGAGTGAGGGCTGGGATGCTGGAGAGAAGCCGATGGTGGAGGGACACTGGTGATGCTGACCGTGGGAAAGATTATGCTGCCCGGGACAGTGCGAGGGATGATGCTGACCGTGACCGTGGGAGGGATGATGCTGACCGTGACCGTGGGAGGGACCTCAGCAAAGAACGTCATCTGAAGGGAAGATTAGGTAAGTACTTCGCAAAACACTACGTACAATGAGACAATATAACCAGGGCAAAATTTATCTGGTACAGTAAGTGACAAAGCCAAAATAATGTAAACATATTTGACGATAAAATAAGTGTGGATATTTTCAACAAAGAGACAGTCAGAAATAACGAATACACTGATGTAAGTCTTGGTAATTTTATATGGCATTTACAGGAGGGAAATCATCCAGCTTGTACCACCTCAACATACTGCTCGGTGCCATTGATACCTCGTCTTGAATTTACCCCTCCGAGGATGCGCTGCCTACCCAGAAGTATCCTCATCTTTCTTATCCGGTAATGTACGAGGATTTTGAATCTCACAATATTTTAGTTGACTTAACACCAATCAGTCGTTAGGCAGAATATAGTAAATTTAGTTCACGACTCGGCTTAGCTCCAAACACTCGGCCATCAGTTAATCGTATCTAAGCTTTGGTCACCCCTTAGTCGTCGTCATTTCTGTCATAGGGTCGTATCATTTTAAAAGAGCACCAAGGTGTAAACATGACCCGTTTTATTTACTTCTTGAGATGTAATGATTGCCTGGCTTTTCTGTATCGTTGCTGACTACACTATATTGTGAAATGTAAGTTGATCACATAAATTAAAGGTGTTTCATAAATAACTCTATAACGTTATGGACTTGCTTACACCTTTGTGCATTTTTTAATAACTCAAGTCGTTTGCCTCTCTTGTCAGTTGGTTAGCTAAGTCCTGCCTCATCACTGGCCCTTTATATATTCATATCACTCCCCGTCCTGAACACTTAACCATCTTCCCGCTTTGTTAGACCCCCAGTCAGTCAGGCAGTCACAGGCCCAGTCACTCCACAGTCACTGATTCCGCCTCTCAGTACCTTTAACCAATTGACTCACTGATCAGAAGTCGACACAGCTAGTCAGTCTACATTCTAGTCGATCACATTCACTCTAGTCAGTCCACACACTTTATCACTTCAAACCCTTACTGATTCCGTGCACATCCATCACTCCAAGCCCTTCATGATTCACCCCACATTCTCCAGTACTCCAAACCCTTACTGTCTGTCAGTCTTCAGCTTTAATCAGTCCACAGCCCTACTGACGCAGTCAGCCCACAGCCCTACTGACCCAGTCAGCCTACAGCCCTACTGACCCAGTCAGCCCACAGCCCTACTGACCCAGTCAGCCCACAGCCCTACTGACCCAGTCAGCCCACAGCCCTACTGACCCAGTCAGCCCACAGCCCTACTGACCCAGTCAGCCCACAGCCCTACTGACCCAGTCGGTCCACAGCCCTACTGACCCAGTCGGTCCACAGCCCTACTGACCCAGTCGGTCCACAGCCCTACTGACCCAGTCGGTCCACAGCCCTGCTGACCCAGTCGGTCCACAGCCCTGCTGACCCAGTCGGTCCACAGCCCTGCTGACCCAGTCGGTCCACAGCCCTGCTGACCCAGTCGGTCCACAGCCCTGCTGACCCAGTCGGTCCACAGCCCTGCTGACCCAGTCGGTCCACAGCCCTGCTGACCCAGTCGGTCCACAGCCCTGCTGACCCAGTCGGTCCACAGCCCTGCTGACCCAGTCGGTCCACAGCCCTGCTGACCCAGTCGGTCCACAGCCCTGCTGACCCAGTCGGTCCACAGCCCTGCTGACCCAGTCGGTCCACAGCCCTGCTGACCCAGTCGGTCCACAGCCCTGCTGACCCAGTCGGTCCACAGCCCTGCTGACCCAGTCGGTCCACAGCCCTGCTGACCCAGTCGGTCCACAGCCCTGCTGACCCAGTCGGTCCACAGCCCTGCTGACCCAGTCGGTCCACAGCCCTGCTGACCCAGTCGGTCCACAGCCCTGCTGACCCAGTCGGTCCACAGCCCTACTGACCCAGTCGGTCCACAGCCCTACTGACCCAGTCGGTCCACAGCCCTACTGACCCAGTCGGTCCACAGCCCCAGTGACCCAGTCGGTCCACAGCCCCAGTGACCCAGTCGGTCCACAGCCCCAGTGACCCAGTCGGTCCACAGCCCCAGTGACCCAGTCGGCCCACAGCCCCAGTGACCCAGTCGGCCCACAGCCCCAGTGACCCAGTCGGCCCACAGCCCCAGTGACTCAGTCGGCCCACAGCCCCAGTGACTCAGTCGGCCCACAGCCCCAGTGACTCAGTCGGCCCACAGCCCCAGTGACCCGTGTGTTCACACCCTATGTTAGTCCTCATCATCAGTCAGTCATTGGTAGTAGGTCAGTTCAGTTAGTAAACACGTCAGTGACTCACACCCACAACCAGTCAGTCGTCCTACACCCATAGACAGTCCACACCTTCAAAAACTCAGGTAGTCCACACCCACTATCATCATAAACCCTTACTGATTCAGTGTACAGCCTCCACCACTACATACCTTTACTGATTCAGTCCACAGCCTGCATCACTACATACCTTTACTGATTGAGTCCACAGCCTTGTAAACCCCGTCAGTCCACAGCCTTGTAAATCCCGTCAGTCCACAGCCTTGTAAACCCCGTCAGTCCACAGCCTTGTAAACCCCGTCAGTCCACAGCCTTGTAAACCCCGTCAGTCCACAGCCTTGTAAACCCCGTCAGTCCACAGCCTTGTAAACCCCGTCAGTCCACAGCCTTGTAAACCCCGTCAGTCCACAGCCTTGTAAACCCCGTCAGTCCACAGCCTTGTAAACCCCGTCAGTCCACAGCCTTGTAAACCCCGTCAGTCCACAGCCTTGTAAACCCCGTCAGTCCACAGCCTTGTAAACCCCGTCAGTCCAGTCTTATGATCATCAGTCCAACCCTTTAGCCAATCAGACTCCCCCAGTTAAATTTCACTGTCAGATCGTCAGTCTATGCCCAGTATCAATGAGTCCACACCCTGTCACTCAGTCCACACCCTGTCACTCAGTCCACACCCTGTCACTCAGTCCACACCCTGTCACTCAGTCCACACCCTGTCTCAGGCCACACCCTGTCTCAGGCCACACCCTGTCTCAGGCCACACCCTGTCACTCAGTTCACACAGTCACTTAGTCCATACCGTCACAGTCCACACCCTAGCAGCATCAGTCAGTCAGCATCAGTCATTTTAATCCTTTAGTCATTTGTTAATAGTCAGCCAATCCAGTCAGTCCACAGTCCAATCCAGTTAATCCACAGTCCAGTCTACTTAGTCCCCCGTCCAGTCTACTTAGTCCCCCGTCAGTCTTAGTCCCCCTGTCAGTCTTAGTCCCCTGTCAGTCTTGGTCCCCTGTCCAGTCTACTTAGTCCCCCGTCCAGTCTACTCAGTCCCCCGTCCAGTCTACTCAGTCCCCCGTCCAGTCTACTTAGTCCACAGTCCAGTCTACTCAGTCCACAGTCCAGTCTACTCAGTCCACAGTCCAGTCTACTCAGTCCCCAGTCCAGTCTACTTAGTGCACAGTCCAGTCTACTTAGTGCACAGTCCAGTCTACTTAGTCCCCATTGCAGTCTACTTAGTGCACAGTCCAGTCTACTTAGTGCACAGTCCAGTATTCTTAGTGCACAGTCCAGTCTACTCAGTGCACAGTCCAGTCTACTTAGTGCACAGTCCAGTCTACTCAGTCCACAGTCCAGTCCACTTAATCCATAGTCCAGTCTACTCAGTTCACAGTCCAATCCAGTTAGTGCACAGTCCAGTCTACTCAGTCCACAGTCCAATCCAGTTAGTGCACGGTCCAGTCTACTCAGTCCACAGTCCAATCCAGTTAGTCCACAGTCCAATCTACTCAGTCCACAGTCCAGTCTACTTAGTCCACAGTCAAGTCTACTTAGTCCACAGTCCAGTCTACTCAGTCCACAGTCCAGTCTACTCAGTCCACAGTCCTAGCCACTCAGTCCACAGTCCTAGCCACTCAGTCCACAGTCCTAGCCACTCAGTCCACAGTCCAAGCCGCTCAGTGCAGTCCAATCGATCCACACCCATACTACAGTCCAGTCTACACCTTTAGTCCAGCCCAGTTCAGTCCACACCCACAGTCCAGCCAGTCCACACCCACAGTCCAGCCAGTCCACAGCCACACTCCAGCCAGTCCACACCCACAGTCCAGTCCAGTCCACACCCACAGTCCAGTCCAGTCCACACCCACAGTCCAGTCCAGTCCACACCCACAGTCCAGTCCAGTCCACACCCACAGTCCAGTCCAATCCACAACCACACCCCCAGTCCAATTCAGTCAGTCGGTCCACATCCCAGTCCAGTCCAGTCAGTTAGTTCACATCCCAGTCCAGTCCAGTCAGTCATTCCACACCCTCACTCCAGTCTAGTCAGTCACGACACCCCCAGTCCAGTCCAGTCAGTCATTCCACATCCCAGTCCAGTCCAGTCAGTCATTCCACACCCCCAGTCCAGTCAGTTCCATTCACCCCCAGTCCAGTCCAGTCAGTCATTCCACACCCCCAGTCCAGTCCAGTCAGTCATTCCACACCCCCAGTCCAGACAACACAGTCATTACACACCCCCACTCCAGTCCAGTCAGTCGTTTCCACACCCCCAGTCCAGTCCAGTCAGTCATTCCACACCCATCCAGTCCAGTCAGTCGGTCATTCCCACACCCCCAGTCCAGTCCAGTCAGTCATTACACCCCCCCAGTCCAGTCCAGTCAGTCATTCCACACCCCCAGTCCAGTCCAGTCAGTCATTCCACCCCCCCAGTCCAGTCCAGTCAGTCAGTCCACACCCCCAGTCCAGTCCAGTCAGTCCACACCCCCAGTCCAGTCCAGTCCAGTCAGTCAGTCAGTCCACACCCCCAGTCCAGTCCAGTCATTCCACACCCCCAGTCCAGTCCAGTCAGTCAGTTAACTCCCTTAATCCAGTCCAGTCAGTCGGTCTTCACCTCCTGTCAGTATTCGTTTTACCAGTTAGTCAGACAGTACCTTTGTCAG
This sequence comes from Coenobita brevimanus, assembly GCF_032717465.1. Taxonomy (NCBI): domain Eukaryota; kingdom Metazoa; phylum Arthropoda; class Malacostraca; order Decapoda; family Coenobitidae; genus Coenobita; species Coenobita brevimanus. The sequence goes on from NC_136961.1 coordinate 5,442,128, forward strand.
TACGGGCCTAGTACTTGTATACGTTAACTGTCATTATATTTACTGATTCAGTTGGTCCAGTTAAGCTTTACGCCCACGGAGAGACAACTTTGTGAAATGTTTGATTATTTAAACCATGTATTGAATTGTTATTTTCAGCTTCCTACCCTCCACCTGCCACTTACCACCTGCCACTACCACCTGCCACTTACCACCTGCCACTTACCACCTGCCACTTACCACCTGCCACCCACCCGCCACCTACTACCTGCCACCTACTACCTGCCACCTACTACCTGCCACCTACTACCTGCCACCTACTACCTGCCACCTACCACCTGCCCCCTGCCACCTGCCACCTGCTACCTACCACCTGCCACCTACTACCTGCTACCACCACCTACAGCCCACCTACTACCACCCACCTACCTGCCACCACCCAAAACCCACCTGCTACCACCACCCACCTGCCACCACCCCACCCACCTGCCACCACCCAAAACCCACCTGCCACCACCCAAACCACCTGCCACCACCCAAACCCACCTGCCACCCACCCAAACCCACCTGCCACCACCCACCTGCCACCATCCACCTGCCACCACCCACCTGCACCACCCACCACTCACCTGCCACCACCCACCTTCCACCACCCACCTGCCACCACTCCACCTGCCACCACCCACCTGCCACCTGCCACCACCCAAAATCCACCTGCACACCCACCACTCACCTCCCATCCACCTCACTCACCTACTGCCCACCCACCTGCCACCCTACTCCACTACCTGCCACCCACTACCTACCTGCCCACCCACCACCCACTACCTACCTGCCCACCCACCTGCCACCACCCACCTGCAACCTGCCACCACCCACCTGCAACCTGCCACCCACCTGCTACCACCACCTACAGCCCACCTGCCACCCACCACCAACCACCCACCTGCCACCCACTACCTGCCACCCACTACCTGCCACCCACTACCTACCACCCACTACCTACCACCCACTACCTACCACCTCCACTACCTACCACCCACCCACCTACCACCTACCTTCACCTACAGAACCCACCACCCACCACCCACTACCTGCCACCCACTACCTGCCACCCACTACCTGCCACCCACTACCTACCACCTACCCACCACCTGCCACCATCTACCTTCCACCCTCGACCTTCCACCCACTACCTTCCACCCACCTGCCACCCACCTGCCCACTACCCAACACCCACCTGCCTACACCCGTACACACCACAACACCTGCCACCCAACACCCACCTGCCACCCAAAACACCCACCTGCCACCACCCACCACCCACCTGCCACCACAAACCACCCCACCTGCCGACCGACCGACCCACCTGCCACCGACCACCCACCTAGCCACCCTCCGAACACCCACCTGCCACCCGACCACCCACCTGACCTACCTCACTACCACCTGCCCACATGACCACCCACTACCGACCGCCCATGCCACCGCACTACTTCACCTGCCCACATGCCACCGACCACCCACCACCGACCACCCACCACCTACCACCCACCACCTACCACCAACCACAAACCACCCACCACCCGACCACCTCCACCGACCACCCACCACCGACCACCCACCACCGACCACCTACCACCCACTACCGACCGACCACCTACCAACCACCCACCACCCACTACCCACCACCCACCACCCATCACTGACCACCGACCACCCACTACCGACCGACCACCCACTACCGACCACCGACCACCGACTACCCACCACCGACCACCCACCACCGACCACCCACAACCCAACCACCCACCACCGACCACCCACCTGCCCACCACCCAACCACCCACAACCCACCAACCACCAAACCACCCACCATGCACCACCTGCCACCCACCACCCACCACCCACCACCCACCAGCCCCACCACCCACCACCGACCACCCACCACCGACCACCCACCACCGACCACCGACCACCGACCACCCACCACCGACCACCGACCACCGACCACCCACCACCGACCACCCACCGCCGACCACCGACCGCCGACCACCGACCACCGACCACCCACTTGCCATCCACCACCCACTTGCCATCCACCACCCACTTGCCATCCACCACCCACTTGCCATCCACCACCCACTTGCCATCCACCACCCACTTGCCACCACCCACTTGCCATCCACCACCCACTTGCCATCCACCCCCCACCCACCTGCCTACCCACCCACCGCCTACCACCCACCTGCCCACCACCCAATCGCCTACCACTCCACCTGCCTACCACCCACCACCCACCTGCCTACCACCCACCACCCATCTTACCACCCACCTGCCATCCCACCCACCTACCACCCACCCACCCACCACCCACCCACCTGCCACCCCACCCACCTGCCACCCACCCACCCCACACACCCCCCCACCCACCCACCCGCCGCCCACCTACCACCTGCCACCACCCACCTGCACCACCTGCCACCCACCTACCTGCCACCCACCTGCCACCCACCTACCAACCTGCCACCCACCTACCACCCGCCGCCCACCTACCAACCTGTCACCCACCTACCAACCTGTCACCCACCTACCAACCTGTCACCCACCTACCAACCTGTCACCCACCTACCAACCTGTCACCCACCTACCAACCTGTCACCCACCTACCCACCAGAGCCTTCCTGATCGCTGACAACTCTACTGATGAAGCCAGCTCAAAATAAAACTTAATTTCGTTTAATAAAATCTGGAAATCTTTTATCATACCTCAATTACCTTTGTCTTTATACCTGAAAACTATTTGATGTGGGGTTGGAGTGGATAATGTGGGGTTGGGATGGTTATATAAGGTGGGGTTGGTTGAAAGGGCTTTATACTGAAAGAATTGGATGTTGTGGAGGGTTGGGATGGATGTCGTGGGGTTGGGTTGGGTTGGGTTGCTGAAGTTGGGTTGGCTTGGTTGTTGGGTTGGATGTCGATGGGGTTGGGTTGCTGAAGAAGTTGGATGTCTTGGGTTGGGTTGGATGTCGTGGGTTGGATGTCGTGGGGTTGGGTTGGATTGGTTGGATGTCGTGGGGATGCTGGGTTCGAGTTGGGTTGCTGATGTCGTGGGTTTGGGTTGGTTTGGGTTGGATGTCGTGGGGTTGGGTTGGGGTGGGCTTGGGTTGGATTGGGTCGTGTTGGGGTTGTGTTGGGTTGGGTTGGATGTCGTGGGGTTGGGTTGGATTGGGTTGGATGTCGTGGGGTTGGGTTGGGTTGGGTTGAAATTATCGTGGGGATGGGATGGACTGGATTGGATAGTGGATGGGTTGGACTGTGTATTACTGAGTACTGGAATGGATATGCTCTATTCCCTATTCCCCTTCTCCCTCTTTCAGCTAGCTGCTGGCTTCTTCCTACTCCCCCACCCCTTGCACCCCCCTCCCCTTTTTCCCCATCCTCCCTCCCCTCACCCCACACCCCCTCACCCCCACCCCACCCCGCCCCTCACCCCACCCCCCACCCCGCCCTCCCTCACCCCCTCACCCCCCACCCACCGCCCCTCACCCCTCCCACCCCGCCCCCCACCCCACCCCACCCCGCCCTCACCCCAACCTCCACCCCGCCCTCACCCCAACCCCACCCCGCCCCTCACCCCAACCCCACCTCGCCCCGCCCCTCACCCCCAACTCCACCCTCTCTCACCCCAACCCCACTCCCTCACCTCAACCCCCCTCACGCTCCTCAACCTCAACCCCCTTTCACCCCCTCACCTAAACAACCCCCCTTCACCCCCCTCACCTCAACCCCCCTTCACCCCCCTCACCCCACCCCACCCCACCCCACCCCACCCCTCACCACTCCCCACCCCACCCCTCACCACTCCCCAGGGCCCTCTCTAGGACTACTACAACTGATTCTTTCCTTTTACTCTGAAAATTTCCGACAGTTTAAACACTTTCTCCGTGAATATTAAACCCCAGTTGGCTTCAGTACACGTGGAGGAAGCAGACACTGATGAAAACATTATAACTAAAAACAAACTCTGTACCTGTGCAATGTAATCTCCTCAGACTTTCTCCCGCAGGTGTGGTACATGGGAAGACAGCAGCCAGACCGACATTCCAGAGGCCATACTTCTCTCCACTCCATCCACATCTCCACTCCTCGCCCGTCTTAGCCACTCCATCGATGATACCACCACTACTCGCCTCTTCGCCATTCAGCCGATCAGAATTCGCCACCCTGCCCAGAGAGATGTCCATTTAAGTCCTGGATTATAAGACTTTGAAGAACTTTGGCCAGATTATATATGACATGGGTACAATAAAACTGGACCTCCACACATTGCCTCTCTTCGCCTTGCACCTGATGAGAAACCTGTCCTGGCCAGAAAGATCCTTGGTCTTGGAGGAAACACAAGAATTTGCGTCGGATAAGTGACACTTGGAAATAATGAACCAACTAGTTAGGACTACGGTTGCTGACGCTTTTTATCCTATAGAGGAAAACACCTTGTAAAGATTGCCGGAATAAAGGACTGGACTGGTGTTGTTAAATACCTACTTAGGCTGACAACAAACAACAATATGGTATGAACTGCAGAGTTAGGATCCAGAGACAAAGCTTAATTCCCACTGATGTTTTACTTTGAAAATTTAATCTGAATAGAATACTTAACCATGTACAAATACTGTAACTGACCAGCTTATCTATACACATGCAGTAAATAACAGTAATTTTATTCAAGCCATTAGAGGAGATCCAGATACTTTACCTATTATCCCCGGACCTTACCTACCACATGGTTACTAAATAGGGGTGAATAGGACCAAAGGATAGTGACTCAGTACCCAGTGAGTCGCACCTCCCTTCATTACCTATGGCATTCAAGCCTTCATATTAACTTAGCACTACCTATGGCAGTCAAGCCTTCATGTTAACTTAGGATCACCTATGGCATTCAAGCCTTCATACTTAGCATTCAAGCCTTCATAATTAGCACTACCTATGGCCCCAAGCCTTCATATTAACTTAGCGCTACCTATTGTATTCAAGCCTTCATATTAACTTAGCACTACCTATGGCATTCAAGCCTTCATACTTAGCACTACCTATGGCCCCAACCCTTCATATTACCTTAGCACTACCTATTATATTCAAGCCTTCATACTTTAACTTGGCTGCTTTGAGAACTGATAGTCTTTAGATCTGGCTTGATGAACTTTGATAAAGGTGCAGTACACCCACTTCAGTACCTCATTTGGACTTTGACGAAGGGGTAAACCTGACTGCACAATAGACTTAGAACTTTCACTGACAGGAAGGCAAGAAGGCTTTGATAACAGCACTAGTGAAGGGATACATAGGAGTATCTGGATCTACACTGAAATAGGACATGGGTAAAGAACACCATTACCTACACTGGATACAATAGCTGGTCAGATTTACATGCAGTGTGTCTGTAGTACACTCATTGCAGGTTTCCTTATCAAGATACCTTAAGTACACACGGGAAAAAACCTGAATGGAGAACACTAAGGTAAGAAGTACTATGAAAACTACCAACCAGCGAGGTGACCTGGAGGGCCAGTGTTCAGGAGCTTCAGCACCAGAGTATATATATAAAAGTCTGGCAGTAACATGAATAAGCTGCAGGCACCAGAGGAAATAACTCTGGAGGGTTATAAACAGCCGAAATAAGGCTATTACTGCTAGTCAAGGCAGTGCTAATTGCACTAAGTAATGAAGCTAGTCAGTCTTGTACAAATACTGTAGTTACCCATCAATAAACCATAGCTGACCAAAGTACTGGTTTTGCTGTACCTGGGGGAGGGGTCCGCACAAAGTCCGAAATAAGGGTTTTGCGTCCGTAGATTTTACACACAATAGCGCTAGAATATTGTTGAAATAGGGGTTTTACATCCGTAGAGTTTCTACTTGAAACAGGGGTTGTATATCCGTAGAGGGTTTTTTTTAAGTTGAAACAGGGTTTTTTTACATCCGTAGAGTTTTTAAGGTAAAGTAGGTGTTGTACCCCCCCCTCCCCTCTTTTGGTTACAGTTTCTAAGTTGAAGTAGGGCCTTTATATCCCTAGACTTTATACCCACTTCTCTGGTGGGTATAAAGTCTAAGTCCGAAGTAAGGGTTTTGGTGCCCTTAAGACTTATACCAGATCCAGTCACTCGAAAAAATCCTAAGTCCAAATTGGAGGGCTTTTTGGCCTTTGGATTTTTCGAGATGGTGGAACAGGTATGAAGTCAAAGTTGAATTGTGGGTTTTTATACCCAAGAGTTTATACCAGCAAGTTAACGTGCTGGAATCTACTGTGTACTCTGTTCCATGTCTTTGGGAACTAGAGTATATCATTGTATGCCTTCTTTGCATACTTTACTTTTTCTCTGATATTGTATTCTAGTCATTTGTAATACCATAAAGGGCAAAGTAAAGTTGATATACAGCTGATTCTTTTATTGTCTTTAGTATTTTACAAGAGTGTACAATTATAAAACATTTACAAAGTATAGGCCTACAAGTAGCAATGGCAGCAGCTGTTAGGTTACTCTGGCAGAATATTTTATATATTAAAGTATCTCAAAGTATATCACAAAAGTATTGGACTAGAGCAAATGTTTCAAGTATTATCAAAGTATATCAGTTAAATACGGCCACTTGAGAATTACTCCTTTAGCAGCAATTAATATTATGTAGTAGGTCCTATTTCTATCTCCAACTCGCTCCCTCGCTCCTACTCGCCCCTCTACTCCTCTCTCCATCACGCTCACTCTAGGAAACGGACAGAAAAAGGAAAAGCGCATAAAAAAGTAAAGGTGGGGGAAGAGAAAGAAGCACTAAAGCAGACACTAACAGACAGACCCACACCATCCCAGCACGTTCGGCTGCGCTGAGGACAGGCAGACAGGACAGACGGAGGAAGATGGAAGTGGAAGGAAGTCCCCCCGTTGCCGCCGCCCCCCACCCCATCTCCCCTCCCCAGACCCACCTACCTGCCACCCACACTCCAGCCAAGTATGCTGGGAACTAAAACACACACACACATATATGCAAAAAAAAAAAAAAAAAAAAAAATAAACTCATGCACAATCACACCCTAAAGGAAAATACAAAGAAAAATACAACCTGTCACCTGTCCTGTCCGGCACTCCGATCTCCCTGCAGGCTCTCCGGTCTCCCCTGGTCACTCGGTCGGTCTCCCCTGGTCTCTCGGCCGTCTCGTCTCTCCCTCGCAGCCGTCTCTGCATCGCCTGGGGAAATACAGGAACATCAAAGGTGCCTAAAGAATGCAATGCCTACCAGAGTAACGCTATACAGATGCCGTCACAGCTGCTGCTACCCTCCCTACCACATCACCTATCAGTACAAGCTGCAACACACGCCGCACTTGTTCCTCTGCGGGGCTTGCCATGTTCTCGAGCGGCCATCTCGTCGTCTGCAGCTGCCATTTCTTCCGTAGTTACCACCCCTTCTTCTGAGGTTGCCATCTCGTCTTCTGAGGTTGCCATGTCTTCTGGGTTTGCCATGTCTTCTGAGGTTGCCATGTCTTCTGAGGTTGCCATCTCGTCTTCTGAGGTTGCCATCTCGTCTTCTGAGGTTGCCATCTCGTCTTCTGGGGCTGCAGCTTCGCCTTTCCTCTCGCCTGCAGTTGCCATCTCGCTGGCCAGGTTGACATTCGTCCTCCGGCGTTTCCATCGTTTTCTGTGGAGCAAATATCAATTAGGCCAAAGTACGCACTGTATGCTACTGCTGAGCCAATGTCCCGTATTCTGGGTGGCATAGGAGGCTTCGTATCGCATTTCCCTGAGAGATTTATTTTCCATAACACCAACATTATATTGCAAACTTACGTCAATGTCTTCTAACCCCAACTTGTCATCCAATTGCTTCCCATTCCACACATCCTTCCTTTAAGTTCTTCACAGCCATACTGTACCATCACCACAGCCACACTACCACCACCACCACCACAACCACACTCCATCACAACCACTAGCATAACACTTTCACCACTACCACAACCACGTACTACCACCACCATCACAATCACACACCACCACCACAATCACAACCACACACTAACACCACCAACACCGCTGACATCACCACTATCACAGCCACCACACAGCTATCAGTGCTCTCGTGCAAAATTTATCTGCGTGGGAGAGAGAGAGAGAGAGAGAGAGAGAGAGAGAGTTTTGTGCGTGTGTGTGTGTGTGTGTGTGTGTGTGTGCGCGCGTGCGTGTGTGTGTGTGTGTGTGTGCGTGTGTGTGTGTGTGTGCGTGTGTGTGTGTGTGCGTGCGTGTGTGTGTGTGTGTGCGTGCGTGCTTGTGTGTGTGTGTGTGTGTGTGTGTGTGTGTGCGTGTGCGTGTGCGTGTGCGTGTGCGTGTGCGTGTGCGTGTCCGTGTGTGTTAGTGTGTGTGTGTGTGTGTGTGTGTGTGTGTGTGTGTGTGTGTGTGTGTGTGTGTGTGTGTGTAATTCACCGGGTCGGTCAGGATCACCTGATGGTCGTGATCGTCAGCTTTTACCCTCCCGGAAGGGAGCTGAGAGCTCATATAGTCCGATCTAAGGGCAAGGCTGTGACCTTCACACACGCACACACCCGTCCCCTTGCTCCAGGGGGACAGTAACCACCCACTTCGTCAGTGGGAAACTTTTTCGCAACCTGAGCGAGGCGCGCACTCCCGTCTACCACATGGCAAGCGAGAACGTGTTACCACTGCACCAGCGAGCGGTGTGTGTGTGTGTGTGTGTGTGTGTGTGTGTGTGGTGTGTGTGTGTGTGTGTGTGTGTGTGTGTGTGTGTGTGTGTGTGTGTGTGTGTGTGTGTGTGTGTGTGTGTGTGTGTGTGTGTGTGTGTGTGTGTGTGTGTGTGTGTGTGTGTGTGTGTGTAAAATCAAACATCCTTTAACAATAAACAAAATGCATGACTAAGTGTACGATGTGAGAAAAACTCAGAAAAAAATATTTCAAATTTCAAAAAGTTTCGAAATGGTTCAAATACCTTTTACTTGGGGAGAAAGCTATTATTTCCCACTCCTGTCGTCTGTCGTGTCGGTGTAAATATCCTTTGCTTGCCTGGCCGTGTAAATATCCTCTGCCTGCTTGGTCGTGCGAAAATCCTCTTCTTTCTTTTCTCGTGTCCAATGGAAAAATTCAACGTGAGAGGTGGAGAGCAGAGATGTGAGGAGTAGGGAGGTTTGACTGGTAGCGGGGAGATGGGAGGGGACGGTAGAGGGAAGAGGGGGAGGGGGTAGGGAAAGAGGGGAGGGGGTAGAGTAGAGGGGAGGGGCAGAGGGAAGAGAGGAGGGCTTAGAGGGAAAGAGGGGGAGGGGGTAGAGAAGAGGGGAGGGAATGGAGGGAAAGAGGGAGGATAGAGGGGGAAGGGGGAGGGGATAGAGGGGGAAGAGAGGAGGGGGTAGAGAAGAGGAGTGAGGGGGTAGGGAAGAGATTAGGGAACAGGGAGGGAGGTGAGGGGGTAGGAAGGAGGTGAGGGGATAGGGAAGAGGGGAGGGGGTAGGGAAGATGAGAGGGGGTAGGGAAGAGGGGATGGGGGTAGAAGGAAGAGGGGAGGGGGGTAAAGGGAAGAGATGAGGGGGTATGGAAGAGATGAGGGAGTAGGGAAGAGATGAGAGGGTAGGGAAGAGGTAAGGGAGTAGGGAAGAGGTAAGGGAGTAGGGAAGAGGGAAGGGGGTAGAGGGAAGAGGTGAGAGGGGTAGAGGGATGAGGTGAGGGGGTAGAGGGAAGAAGTGAGGGGGTAGGGAAGAGATTAGGGGACAGGGAAGAGATTAGGGGGTAGGGAAGAGGTAAGGGAGTAGGGAAGAGGGGAGGGGGTAGAGGGAACAGGGGACGGGGGTTGAGGGAAGAGATGAGGAGGTAAGGAAGAGGTGAGGAGGTAGGGAAGAGGTGAGGGGGTAGGGAAGGGGGACTGGAGTAGCGGGCATAGAGAAGGTGACAGTTTACAGATGGTGAAATTTACAATTAGCCATCTGCTACGACCACCTTCCATAGTGCGGCCAGATTGTGTCCCCCCCTGTGGCGGGGGGAACACAATCTGGCCTCACTATGGGGTGTTACTACTACTCTGAGGCCAGGTTGTGTTAGGAAGAATACTGCCACCGTATTCCCTGCGTGTCGTAAAAGGCGACTAAAAGGGGAGGGGTGAGGGGGACCTTAGGGGACCTCCCCTCCTCTGTTTTTTTAGTTCCTAAAAAAGAGACAGGCCAGAGAAAGGGATGGGGGATGGAGTTATCCCCCTACCCTAAAGATTGGGTCTATGGAATGTGCGTGGATGTAGTACAATTGAGGCTAAAAGGGAGGAGAGATTGGAAGAATGTTTGTGAGAAGAAAGTTGGATGTGTTAGCTTTGGAGTGAAACGAAGATGAAAGGGAAGGGTGAGTCCATGTTTGGAAGTGTGAATGGAAGATTGTCAGGTGTTGATAGAGGAAGGGCAAGAGGTGTGGCCTTGTTAGTGAGTCCAGAAGTACAACAGTGTGTGATTGAATGGAGAGGAGGTGTCATCGAGACTGATGTCGGTGAAAGCGAAATTTGAAACGTGAGTTGTGGGTGTTTGTGAGTGCATATGGGCCTGGTAGTGAAAGAGATGAACAAGAGAGGGAGTCTTTCTTGGAATGATGTTGATGAGTGTCTGCAGAGTTCTGGAGCGAAATGTGAATGTGGTAATGATGGGAGATCTGAATGCTAGAGTGGGAAATGTAGCAGTTGAAGGTGTAGTTGGTAAGCATGGTGTGCCTAGAAGAAATGAAAATGGGGAATGAATGATAGCGATGTGTGTTGAGCGAGAGATGGTGTGATTGGAAATACGCTGTTTGAGAAGAAAGATATTTATAAGTATACGTGGGGGTGAGACAGGAGGGTGGAAGGGTTGTTGATAGAGCTTTGATGGACTATGTGGTTGTGTCTAGGAATGTAATAGGAAGATTGTTGGATGAGAGTTCTGAGAGGGAGGGTGGAGGTATGTCTGACCACTACCTGTTGGATGGAAAATTAAGAGTACGTAAGATATCTGTGAGATCTAGGAGGGTTATGTGTTGCAGGGAGGTTTTGAAAGTGAGTGAGCTGGATAAAAGAGAGAAAAAAGATAGAGTATCAGGAGAAATTGAAAGATGAGTGGAATGCAGTGAAAGATCAGGAAAATGGCATTGTGGAGGAGGAATGGCAGTTGCTTAAAGAGTGCTGTGGTAGGGGCATGCAGAAGAGGTGTGTGGTGTGAGACGTGTGGGTGGTGGTGTAAGGAAAAGGAAGTGAAATGGTGGTGTGAGGAGGTAAGTATGGCTGTGGCTGAGAAGAGAGACGTGCATATGAAGTGTGGCTGCAGAGGAAGGATGAGATGTCATATGAAAGGTATAAGGAAAAGAGGAATAAGGCGAGAAGGGCTGTGCGTGGATGCTAAAGTGGCAGCAGATGAGAGAGGTGGGGTAGGCGGGTTACTAGAGAATTTTCAACAGAATAAGAAAATGTTTTGGAAGGAGGTGAAAAGGGTGCGAAAGGGAGAGGCTGGGAAGGAAGAATGAGTAAAAGCAGAGGACGGAAGGATGTTAATTGAGATGGATGCAGTAAGGAAGAGATGGGCAGAGTATTTTGAAAGATTGTTAAATGTAGAGGAGGAAAGGGTGGCTGAGATTGTGGTGCAGATGGAAGGGTGCAAGGAATAAATGTGTTGGGAGAGTTGAATGATTCTTTGATCACGAGGGGAGGAAGTGGAGAAGGCAGTAAAGGAGATGAAAACAGAGAAAAGCTGCAGGTATGGATGGGTGTGCTGTGGAATGCCTGAAAGGTGGGGGGAGTGACCATTGTTGACTGGTTAGTAAGATTGTTGAATGTGTGCTTTGTGAAAGGTATGGTGCCAATTGGACTGGGGCAAGTGGGGCAGCTTGTGTGGTCCCGTTGTATAAAGGCAAGGGTGATAAGTATGAATGTACTAGCTTTAGGGGTATAAGTCTGTTGAATGTTGTAGGTAAGGCGTATGGTAGAGTGTTAATTTTATGAGAGTTAGAGAGGGTACAGAGGGAGTGATTGGTGATGAGCACTGTGGTTTTAGGAGAGGGAGGGGATGCGTGGATCAAGTGTTTGCTGTGAGGCAAGTGTGTGAAAATTATTTGAAGCGAAAGGCAAGGGATGTGTTTTGGGCATTCATGGATTTCAGAGAAAGCGTATGATAGAATTTGATAGGGAGGCTTTGTGGGACTGTTTTAAGGTTGTATGGACTTGAAGTGGTAGGTTACTAAAAGGGGTGGAAAAAGTTTTTATGTAAATAGTAGAGCGTGTGTAAGTAGAGTGGGAAATGCTGTGAGTGACTGGTTTCCTGTGAGAGTTGGGCTGCGACAGGGATGTGTGATGTCGCCTTTTGGTTGTTTAATATTTATATGGATGGTGGTGTAAGGGGAGGTGAAGTCGCAAGAGTTTTAGGTGGGGGTCTGAGTCTGGTGAATGTTGATGGTGGAGATTGGAATCTCGAAGCAGCTGCTGTTTGCAGATGATACTGCACTGGTGGCTGATTCAGAGGAGATACTGAGACAGTTGGTAGAGGAGTTTGGAAGTGTGTGTGAAAGGGAGGAAATTGAATGTAAATGAGAATAAGAGTAAAATGATGAAGTGTACGAGGTTGGTAGATGGTAGGGGGATGCAATATAGCTTTGATTGGCGAGTTGCTTGAGGAGGTAGAGTGTTCTAAATATCTAGGGTCACATGTTGCTGTGGATGGAAGAATAGATGCAGCAGTTGAAGTTTAGAATATAAGTGAAGTAGGAAAGGTGCTGGGAGGAAATGAAAAAAAGTGTTTAGATGTCGTTCACTTAGAATGGATGTAAAGAGAAGGTTGTATGAGGGTGTTGTGGTACCGACTGCGTTGTTATGGGGCTGAAATATGGAATATGGGTGTAGCAGAGAGGAAAAGTTTGAATGTAATGGATGATGAGGCGTCTGAGGAG
>NC_136961.1:5455153-5497653 GCF_032717465.1 Coenobita brevimanus
CGAGTGGAGACAGGTGAGAGGGGTCCTAATCCTGCAGTGGTGTGTCACAGGCTGATGATGATAATGATGATGATAATGATGCTGATGATTATAATACAGCTACTACTGGCGATAGCGGTGAGGATTTAACCTCTTTACGAACTAACAGAAATGGGATGAATGTGATGATGATGATGATACTCATGATGATGATAACTGTGATGTTGTAACTCCTGTACCAGTTAACTAAGCTGGGATTATTTTGATGATGATGATTATGATAAAACTATATACTCGATGAAACAGCTGGGATGATGACAGTTATGATGATGATGTTGATGATGATGATGATGATGATGACGATTATGATGATGATGATGATGATGATGACAATGATGATGATGATGATGACGATGATGATGATGTGACTCCCGTACAAATTCTACAATTTAATTAGAAGGATATGATGAATATGATGATAAAGGCGATGACTCTGATATAACATCTGTTCTACATCTTTTACAGTGTTGGAATGACAATAACATGCTGCTGATTATGATGATGATGATTAGGACGACGAGGAAGATAATGATGATGATTACGACAACGAAGATGAAGACGACAACGACGATAATGACGACGACGACGATGATCTTCAAGTCACTGGCTGAGTCACATCCTCCTTTCCTTTTCGTTTTACCTCAAATGTTTCGGTGACTGGGCATGTGTGTGTGTGTGTGTGTGTGTGTGTGTGTGTGTGTGTGTGTGTGTGTGTGCGCGCTTGTGCGCGTGTGTGCGCCTGTGTGCGTGTGCGAGTGTGTACGTGTGTACTTGTGTGCGTGTGTACGTGTGTGTGCGCGTGTGCGTGTTTACGTTTGTGTGCGTGTGTGTGCGTGTGTGTGTGTGTGTGTCTGTGTGTGTGTGTGTGTGTGTGTGTGTGTGTGTGTGTGTGTGTGTGTGTGTGTGTGTGTGTGCGCGTGTGAGTGTGCTTTTGTGTGTGTGTGTGTGTGTGTGTGTGTGTGTGTGTGTGTGTGTGTGTGTGTGTGTGTGTGTGTGTATTTGCATGTGTGTGCTTGCGTGCATGCTTGTTTCTGTATGCACGAGTAAATCTTGGTTGATGAATCCATAGTTGGTTACATGGCATAACTATTTCCACACATTCACTCTTTAATTTCAAGGTTAAATTTTAGGTCAAGAATATAGGACCTTTTACCCACTGAGTTACGAGACACTTACGCAATATTCTGTAAAGCTTATAACATCCCATAGATCACATAACAGGGTTTCGTAAGTCACTGATCGCCGTCTCTTTATGTATCGTTAGGAAGTGGATGAATATGAGTGAAATAATATATATATTTTGGTCTTTATTTAAAGGTAAGAATTAACCTCACATATTCTTTTTAATTTTAAGGACACAACACATGATTTTCTACATTTTATCACAGTAGCTCTAGGACCGGCCCTGACCGTCTGCTTCTCACTAACCATTTTCGGATGAGAGGTGTTGTACTCATATAGGCTTTAGAGATAATAGTGAAGCCAAGTTACGTTCTACCAGCCCCACACATTGTCACACACCATCACCCTCTCACCACACCATACCATCCTACCCTCCCACACCGTATCACACCACACCATACCATACCACCCTCCCACACCGTATCACACCACACCATACAATACCACCCTCCCACACCGTATCACACCACACTATACCAATCTCTCACACTACACGACACGATTTCACACTCCCACACCACACAAAATCACCCTCCCACACCTTAGCACACCAAAAAAAATCATCCTCCCACACCACACATAACCACCCTCCTACACCACACCACACTACACAAAACCACCCTCCCACACCACACCAAACCACAAAAAATCCTCCTCCCACACCACACAACACAAAATCACCCTCCCACATCACACCACACGTAACAACCCTCCCACACCACACCACACCTCATCACACAACCCTCCCCACACCACACCACACAACCCTCCCCCTCACCACAGCACACCACACCACACCAAGGAGATTAACCTAAGAGTCCTGAAGCTCCCGCATCTAGTAATTCTGAGCATGTTTCCAGGTAACTCCACACACACACACACACACACACACACACACACACACACACACACACACACACACACACACACACACACACACACACACACACCTCAGGTCACGTCTTTCACAGAAGAGATAACAGAAGGAGAGCGAGCGTAACTGAATGGCAAGCCAGAGATGGAGTGAGAAGAAGAGGTGCACAGGGAACAAGATGGAGAGATCATATGATGCAGATCTACCGAGCAAGGACGGAACAAGCTAACAATCAATGGATCAGAATGGAGAAAAGTGAGAGGGACCTTATCATGCAGTGGTGTGTCACAGGCTGATGGTGATGATATTGATGGTGATAATGATGTTGATGCTGATGGTGGTGATGCTTTAACATCTCAACGTATGAGGTTACAGAATGCACAGTGAGGCTGCATAGCCCGGAAATGGAAGAATATGAGTGCATTTAAGTATTTATGTAATGTGATGAATATGGATGGAAGATTAGAGGATGAAGTGACTGGAATGATGCGTCAGGGAAGGAGGGTTGCTTATTCTCTAAAAAGCAGTGGTTAGGAAGAGGGAACTGAAGATGAAAGTATGAAAAAAAAGGGCACTGCATGCTGTGATTCCCACTTTAAAGAATGGAAGTGAAGCTTGGATATTGTTGAAAGGACGCAAGTCAAGAGTGAGAGCAGTGGAAATGAGCTACTTGAGAGGAGCATGTGGAGTTTCATTGAGAGACAGACAGACAAATGGGCAGATGAAGGAGCGTTGTGATGCTGATGTGGATGAGATTGAAAGCGTTAAGAGAAATACTTCGAGATGGTTTGGCCATGTGGAGAGGATGGCGAATAAGAAAATGACTAGAAGAATGCACATGAGTTAGCTGGAAGTGTAGAGGGGGATGGGAAGACCGACGATGAGATGGAGGGAAAGAGTAGAAACATATGAGTGGGATACTTGAGCTAAATGGTAGAGGACAGTACATCATCAAGGCGATTTGCTTGTGGCAACCCCTTACGGGATTAAAGAGTCTGGCTATAGATAAACAAATATACTGTAGATAAATAGATCGATAGGTAGGAGTTGATGATAATATGATAATGATGATGATGATGATTTTTGTCGGCAGGTGGAAGGACGAAACAGCAGGAACTCTACCATCCGTCCAAGCATCCACGATTCCACATCCATCCATCCATCCATCCATCCATCCGTCCATCCATCCAATCTTGCTTGGTGTTAAAAGCTAAGTCTATTTAACTTAAGTAGTACCAACTGCTTCTTCATAAGCTTTCCAGCTGTCTGAACAGATCTGCAGTAGCTTTTAACTTCTAGAATAACTCGGTTCTGGTACTCAGTTTGGTACTTTTATTTTCCTTTTATCAGAACTGGCAAGGCAGATTTTGAGAAAAGTCCCTCAAGTAACTCCTATTATTTTTTTTACTAGGTTTCTAATGATGTCTATAGATCCGTTGTGGCTTTAATAGTTTCCTAGACAACACAGTCTTGGCGCTGTTCTCTGCCACCCTATTATACCATGTCATATAGTGTTCTCGCTAGCTTGCTCTGTACGCTCGCTCGCTTGAATAATAAATCACTGAAGAAAAGGTGATACAAAGCCCCCTAAACCGCCACAGTATTATAACCCTCGGTATGCAGTCCGTTTTCTGCGGCCTTGCAACTCTATATACCCGAAGCGCTTACACAATAACTTGCAATAATTTTCCTTTCGTAACTATACTCGTTTCACTCTTACTTGGCCTGAGTTGTTGTTGTTCTTGTTACACCTTAGGCTCCTCTGGATGTGAACCCAGTGCTATGTTGAAGGATTGTCTGTGTTGTGGTGGTGTGGTGCAGGAAGTGAGTGGGTGTGCTGTGGTGTGGGGGTGCCACTTTGCAGAATGAGCACAGGGGATTGTATGTGTGTTATATTTTGTGTTAGTATTGTAGCAGGGAAGGTTGGTGTACTCGTGTCTCTGGGTTCGGTTGTGTCTGAAGGGTGTATGGCTGGTGGTGGCACATGAAGGATGCTGTTTGACAGAAAGTTTTGGCTGGCTGGGGTGTCTGTGTGTTTATGTATGTGTCTGGGAAGTGTAGAGTCGGGTGGAGGAGGGGACATGTTGCAAAGATAATCTGTGTAGTGTTGGGCGGTTGTTCAATTTTGTTTATTTGTGGAGAGGATGAAGCAACAAAAGGTTACAAGGGTGAGACGGATCTTGAGCTGAAGTGATGAACTGTGTGCCTCTCATATTCACTTGGTCTCTGACTGAAATTAGTTATGTTTCTTAGTGTAGGTTGTCAATACTTGTGGGCTTAGTGTCTTCTGCTATTAAGGTATTGTTTTCTGTTCTTTAAAGATTCTCAGTGTTTGTATTGGGTAAGGTTAGGGCTCAGCTTGTGTGACAGTAATTCACGGTTGTTTTAATATATTATTTATAAGTGGAGGATGGAGCTGGGATGTATATGAGAGAAGGGTGTGAATTAGGGGGGAGTGATGCATAATGACAGGGGACAGGGTGGCATAGAGGAGACTTGTTTGTGCCCACCTCTTACTGGATTAAGGCGTCTGGCTATAGATAGAAGGATAGACAGATAGCTTATAAATAGTTTCCATACGGTGTGCCGAGTAGTAGCGATAGTTATCACTAGAATATGATGCTAGTCACGAATGAGTGCTGTGGAAAGGATGTAGAATTGTAGTATTTTTCTATTTCTGCTGCTGATCTGCGTGACATTCTCGTATGTTTTAAATGAAACTCTGTGCCAAGTTAAAGTGAAAGGCGTGTATGTTTGTATAGGAGGAACAAGAGACAAGGAGGTATTCTGTGGCCTGTTTTCTTTGTGCTTCCTACAAGACACAGTAATAGTTATGACGGGGCATTGATGGCAATTTTGTGAGTCAGCACACACTTACGGCCTCTCATTATACAAGGTGGTCCATATATTACGCCACCCAGTTCTTGTGTGTTGCGGGCACGGCTCAGTGAACATTACCAGTGTCTCCTGCATCATTATCTACTTCCCATAACCCTCTTCAGGCTTAGCTTTAATTTAGGTCCATTGATTGCATGGTGGAGAATTCCCATAACCTTTTGTATGCTTAGCTGTATATCATTGTATTGTATAATCTTTTATGTCCACTGATCACACGACTGAGTAGTACTTTGGTGAAGCAATCAGAATGTCTTAGCTCATCACAAAAGCCGTCCCCACAACACACAAGACTGCAGAGCGCAGTATACTTATCACCTATATTAAGTCAAAGCCAAAGATAAAAAGGTAAGGAAACAAGACAAAATTTAAGTTTTCATTATTAGTACTTCAGTATAGAATACATTAATAGAGACAGCAATATAAAATATGCATTCAAAAGTAGCATTTGCCCACAGAACATTGTGGAGGGGAGCTACCCGTCTTACAAGGCAGATCACACCATCACCACCACCACCACCACCACCACCAGGCATCTCAGAGTAGGGGAAGACACCGCACCACCGTCAGGCTTCTCACGGCAGGGCAGACCAAACTTCAGCAGGGTATGACCAGTGTGGCAAGGAAGCAGCGTCAAGGCAGCAGACTCCAGCACGACCTGTGGACCAGATGTGTATTAGTTCAAATCAGTGTTAGCTTTAGTTATTTAATCTCACATTGTAGAAACTTCATCTTGGCACTATACGTTGTAGCACCTTTTTCTTAAGATTATTTCTACGTATGTTATTAGTGTATCTTACTGTGTAGTATGCAAAACAGGCAAGAAAGAGGTGCTAGGGAGTCTCAGACAACGGGAATATGTACCTCATATCCACACTAAACCAAGTGAATAAGTCTAACATTTAGGGACCCAAGGCTAGAAAAGCTTAGTTATAGTGATGTATTTTATATCAGGAAAGAGGTAAATTATGCTAGTCTTCACTCAGTTCAAGTCTCTCAAGCCTATGTGAGCCTCAGTTGTTAGGTACAGATCTGAGTCTATTAATTACTTAGTGAAAACGTGAACCATAATTCAACATGTAATTATTAAGTCATTATATTCAGATGTACGAGTCATTGTAACCAATAAAATTTATGTTACGAGTTCTGAGTATGTTATTGACCCCCATGTACGACAAAATGGTGTCTTTGAATACCTGAGGATGTATCGAAAAGAAAGGTCAGATTGGCTAGATTTTACGAAAACACGAAAAGTTATAGATTTATCAATAATAATCAAAAGGACTAACTGTACTAAAGTCAAGACAAAGTTGGACTGATAGAATATACGGGGCACAACTGATGGGTCTCGGAAAAATAAAACACCCCAAAATAAATCCTGGGACACTGTATAATACCATAAGAACACTACCTGCCTCGATAGAGAGGAGCCAGACCAGAGTGACAGGCCAAGTAAACTGGTCTACGTCTGTCAAAGAACTAAGCTGCCAGGCCAGCTGTTTCACTGTCATAACCTCTGAACCGACATGTCATCGCCACCCTTACCCACACACACACACACCTCTATCGTTGACTATGGTCGACACTGCTTCGGATATCATGTGTCGTATGATGATGATGATGATGATGAGAGACCCAAATATTTTGTCCTCCTAAAATTTCCGGTCCAACCGTTTTCTATGATTAATAAAGGGGTAACTAGGGTAAATTTATTGTTTTTTAAAAGCCTCTCCTCGGGTTCCTACGCTCCTGAGGGTGCAATGAATGTTACTCTGTGGTGTATTCCATTTATTAGATTGCAATAAAATCAATTACACACTCGTAGACTTCGTTTTAATCACCCCTTGTTGCTGTTGCTCCTACCGTTTTTGTGGTCGTAGGTTGGTCTGTACGTGATCCCAGTGGACTGCAGGCTGAATTTTCCCTTTCCTGAAGTCCACCGTCCTCCTGTAGGGAGATAGGGGGCGTGACCTGGCAGCTGCACAGCCTGTTGTGGTGTGCTGGGGTGTGTTGTGGTGCATGTATTGTGTGTGTGGTGATATGGTGTGCTGTGCTGGGACAAAAACTACCCATTAAATAAATATAAACAGTAAAAAATACGTCAGTTATTGATCCAATCTGCCGTTGTACGTCTGGCAAACCAATCTTTCAGGCACTCAATCGTACAGCATTCATAACGCAATAACTTTACCAAATTATCAAAATCCCTCTAAAACCATTAATTTATCGCTAGTATATTACCTTATAATGTAAAATCAGGTGGAATTACAAGCAAATTAAGGAGAATAGACTGGAAAATCCTCCGCGCTGGGGTCAGAGTGGAGTCGGGGCGAGTGTGGCAGGCTGGCAGCGAGAAAGACATCAGTTGCAGCCAGACCTCCGTGGTGTGAGGACTGGTGTGCAGCTCTACCCTGCCAAATTCACTGGATCTGTTTCACTGTGTCTCTGCCTCTGTCTCTATCGCTGTCTATCTCCATTTCTATCTCTCTGTCTGCCTCTCATACACGCACCAAACAGTTTAACACCATACCATCGTCATTTACACCATTGACATAATTATATACTATATCATTCTTTAACATATGCACCTCCCAACCTTTCTCTCTCCCTCACACACACACACACATGCACAAAAACAACATACACTATACCTCCATCCGTTGAGTGAGAGGGTATGCGTGACGAGAACAAGGCCCTCCAAACAGGCTACTTCTCCCCCACTGGATGTGTTCCTGGAGCGCATACCTCCCTGGGTGATGAGAGTGGTGGTGTTGCTGGTTGTGTTGTAGTTCAGTCCCTGGTGCTGTTGGGGATAAAGATCACGTTGTGAAATTCCATCGACACAACATAAACATAACACATCTATACCATGACTTAACACACACACATACACGTATCGCTCACACACACACACACACACACACACACACACACCAAGCACCCACAGACACCCTCACTTAGACCACTTTTACTCACTCAGGTTTATAAAATAACCTGATGTTGACTAGAATAGTCGTCCCGACCATGGCAGGGTTAATGGTACCAGTATTAACACTATCAGGTTCCTAGGACTCTATCTAAGCTCTAGAATATAGTTTGAGTTAGCTAGAATAAAGGAAAGAAGGCCCAGCACAATAGCAATACTTGTATAAATTATCTAAGACAGTACTATCTCCCTAAAAATGTTTCAAAATAATCTATATATCAAAATGACACCTTATGACAGTACGGGAAGAAATATGCTCTAGAAGAATGCTCTAGAAGTATGCACTAGAAATATGCTCTTATGGCCTACCTTTATACAGAGTTAGGAATGGAGATCGAGTGTAAAACAGTACGGAGATAACGATCCAAATATGAGACTTCGAAGAATAAGGTGAAACGAAACTTATTAACTTTATCTGTTTAACTTAGTATCAGTAATTTGGTAGGGCATAATCAACAGCAAATAATATAGAAAGAAGAATCATGAGCTTACGAATTAACATACCTATGGAAAAGTGTACAGGATGGAGTTCGACTCGTAACACAGGTTTCAAGGCAATATATGATTCCATTATTTATCCTAGGATGTGATTTGCACGAGATCTAAGTCAGCTGTATTAATTCTACGAAAAAATATAGGAATATAGCACTAGAAGTAGTAATAATAGCATAAACTGACCTTAAAATGGCGGAAAACAAGCGGGGGTGGTGCTGTGGAGGCGGGGGTGGTTCTGGTGGCGGTGCGGTGAACTAACCAAGCTGATGACGTTATGGCGGCGACCACTGCCTCTCATTTGAACCCCAGACGCCCTACAGGACGGATCTCCTGGCTCCATCTGCCCACCTGATGACTTTGGCGATTTTTCCTCTCCATTTCAGGTCTGTTAAGGGAATTTAAAAGTGTATTATTTCAAGCGTGAATTATTTTCCAAGTTTTTGGTGGCTTTCGGCGGAAAAGAAGCTCGAATTAAATTATATATATATATATATATATATATATTTTTTTTAGAAATAGCCAAATATTCTAAGGAATTTTACTGGTCTTTGCAATATGTCTGCCAGTGAGGTGAAGGAAGCCGGCAGACTGTATTTTCAACTTAATGAAATATCAATGCTGCCAACACCAAGACTCTTGTCCTAATTACTGCCTGCTGTCTGCCTAATTCATTTTTAATATACATAATTTTACAGTAAGAATTTTTCCTACTCTGCCACAAACAGTAAGTCTGGCAATAGGCCACGTATGTTGGTGCCTGATCGTGACTAAATCCTCCCGTTAACCCCAGTGAACCGATGACGAATTATCCGATTTTATTCCTCTCATCTGAAGACAACCGCATTTACCTTATTTTTTTGAATTATAAGAATTATGGGTATTTTTCTGTAACTAGGGACAGGTTTTCAAAATGTAGGGATTATTATTTCGAACTGGAGAGGTTAGACACAGCCTTCATTAATCCTTGAACTACGAGACATCCTTTAAGCTGAATAAAATCGTCTTGTGTTGCCTGATATCAGACTGGAAGGGTTTAATATAGGATCTTTATCACTGACATGCCTTCAATACTGCAATTAACCCCTTCGATATAGCGTATTTTGCCTATTTTCTCTCTATTTCCAAACTATTTAAATCAGCCTAATTTATGATCGAAAGGGGTTTGCTATGGCCTTAACCCCTTCACTATTACAAGTTCTATGTTTAATAAAATCGTCTGAAGGCAGCATGAACCAAAAGAAAAAAGTCACAGAAATGAAAAGGTTAAAAATGATTTCTGGGTAGTATGTTAATTGTCAAATTTGGGCCCAGATTTTCGATGTTTGACAGCCTATTTATCAGTGGCAGAATAAAAAATGCTACGGCTAAATAAGTCTCAGTAAGATAAATGACATATTATTCGTATTTCGCCTCAATCTTCGTCTCCACAAATTAGCTAAACTCTGCATTTTTTCCAGGCTCTACTTCGCTCACTGGCACAATGTTCAGTAGCAGTGAGGAGTGAATATCAAGCAAGAATTAACACCTTCACTACGAGAGATGCATGTATGAAGTTACCCGTCCTGCAGCCTACCACCCTTTTGGTACTATCAGTGCCACCACATGGTGTCCCTCTTCAGCACCAAAATG
Organism: Coenobita brevimanus; assembly: GCF_032717465.1. NCBI lineage: Eukaryota > Metazoa > Arthropoda > Malacostraca > Decapoda > Coenobitidae > Coenobita > Coenobita brevimanus. The sequence goes on from NC_136961.1 coordinate 5,465,254, forward strand.
GATGGATGGAGGCTGCTTTTAATCCCTTCTGTTGGACACCCTTCTTGATCTGAATTAATCCGTCAGAGGCAGCCAGAATACAATTATACAGGCGTCATCGTACTGAAGGATCAACACAGCAGGTTCAGCAACAGGTATATATATATGTCTATCTATCTATATATATATATATATATATATATATATATATATATATAAATATATATATATATTTTAATTTGCTAACATTATTGAGTATCAATTTGCGATGATCGTTGTTGCAAATGTACATCTCTGATATGAACAACCTTGTGTAAACTCAACGCGCTAATTAATCCTTTAATTGCAGTAATTTCAAATCTTAACATGTACTAATCTTTTATACTTATATGGTCTAATCTTTTCCCCACAGGTTGCCTCGCTGGTGTGTAGTGATGGTAGGGTGGAGGGCAGGCTGGGGTGGGGGTGGGGGGTAGCCAGGAGCAGGGAGGGTCATGGGGCAAGCTTAGGTGGGTTAGGCAGCAGAGTTATGGTCATCTAGGTTGTCTTTCTAGGCCGGGTAAAGTTAGGCGTGGTAGTCTTAGGTCATCTATTAGCTTACTTCGTTGATGTTGGTTGTATGGTTGTCCGGCCGGACATGTCTGTGGTTGTCGTTGTTGGTTGTTGGACACGAGTTTGTCTGAGCGGCGATACACCACCAACGGAGGAGCGACAGCAGCAGCAGCAGCAGCATCGTCGTTGTCCTCGTCGTCATCAGTAACAGCAGCAGCAGTAATTTCAGCGATGAGACAGGTAACTGGATGATCCTGAAATGGAATTGAAATTAGCCAAATGTAACACATGACAGAAAATTCAATTTTGAATAATGGTTGAATATTAATCTTGAAGAGTAAAGACCTAAACACCTAATGTACATATGTTTTTTTTTTTCCCCCTAAACCTGTATATGTGGCCTTACTTTGATATAAGACAGCACTAAAAGCAGATTAGGTTTTGATAATTGTTTTTTTTTTTTGACAGGCGAGCACAGAGGAGCGGAGATGCATCATCGACCACGCAGCTTCCCTGAACCCGATGTCCTGAGAGGGAGCGAGGACGGGAGAAGGGGTGATAGAGCAGGACGGACGAGCGAGGGAGCGAGGACGGAGGGATGGAAGAGCGAGGACGGATGGAGGAGCGAGGACGGACGGGCAGAGGAGCGAGGGGGCGAGGAGATAAGACCCACGAGGGAGCGAGCTACTACATCAACGGGATGCTGGTGTGTAAGCTGTTGGCAACCTTTCCCTTGTGACCGTATTCTCGTTAGCTCAGTAGGATATCTCTAGTCCGTTTACCCTAACCTGACAAATATCCATAATCTCTTCATCCTCAGTGAATAGCAAAGTGTAATCAGACTGGAGACTTTGACTAATAATCAAGGGGAGGCGGTGGCTCAATCGGTAGAGAGGTGGCCTGCAGTCCTACCGGACCCAGGTTCAAATCCCTGCTGGGGCAGGGAACAGTTTAAGGATTTGAATTTGATAAAATAAACTTTACTGATCTACCAGAAGACCCGCCGACATGTCGAAAAAATCCCGCTAATACTAATACACCAGTCCTGTATGAGACAGCCCAACTATGTATTCAATATGAACGATGGGTGTTAGCGTCGAAGTGTTGACATGTAGAGGTGTATGGCATGTATGACGACTACTGGGCCTTGAGAGCAGGCTGTGAAGCCTATGCCCAGAATCGGACACATAAAAAAAAAAAATCCTACCTTTTAGCGTAAGTCCATCGAATTTCATGTAGCCAGGACATACGTAATGAAATAGTTAATATATTACACATACCAGTAAAGGTGTGAATGGTAAAGGCAGGTGAAAACAGGCTATAGCATCACGTTACTTGTAGATGCTAAATGTTACTCTTTTACTTAGGCATTGTGTAGATACTGGACAAAATGTATAGGAAGATGGCACAATTATGCAAAACAAATCGTGAAGGAAGACGTATTAAAGAAATCTAATCTCATGGGAACGTCACTATGCTAACACTAACATATACTGAATTAAGACAACTGATGGAGAATTATAACTGAGAACTGTTGCTGTGACTATGTTAATCTTACAGACTGATGCAGACGACGAGTCCACGACGAGGGGAGCAACCTGTGGCGTCGACGTGGGGGTGTTATGTCGGCGTGAAGGTCTTTGTGTCGGCGTGGAGGTCGTTGTGTCGGCGTGGAGGTCGTTGTGTCGGCGTGGAGGTCGTTGTGTCGGCGTGGAGGTCGTTGTGTCGGCGTGGAGGTCGTTGTGTCGGCGTGGAGGTCGTTGGGTCGTCGTTGGGGCCTACTGTGTCGGCGTTGCTTGCGGCGTCAGCGTGGGAGTGCGGCGTCGAAGTGGAGCTGCAGTGCTGGTGTGCAAGTGCAACAAAAAAAGTCAACAGCAGCTGCAGTGGTAAGAAATAATTTGTTTTCAGTCTTGTGCTAAAGTTTATTCATAAGATTGGTAGCTTGTACCTTCAACTTGACACAGCTACCAAACACTAAGCAAACCAGAGAGAATAATTGTCAAAATACTACCAAACAAAATTAAACAATTCACGTCTTTGGAGATGTAACATGCTATCAAAAGTTCTATCTGTCTGCACATGCGTAAGTTAAAGACCACATATTTTTTTCCAGCATTTAACCTTAAAAGCGCATTGCGTTATACTGTAAAGAACATTCCCATAAAATAACTGATCATAAAACTTAGAAGAAATGATGCAGCAGTGTTCATGTTCAGCAGGGATGCAGACGGCGTACCTACCACGTTGGGGAAGAGGCGGAAGCCGTGATGTGGGAGGAAGCCGTGATGTGGGAGGAAGCCGTGATGTGGGCGGAAGCCGTGATGTGGGCGGAAGCTGCTATGTGGGAGGAAGCTGTGATGTGGGCAGACGCTGCAATGTGGGTGGAAGCTGTTATGTGGGAGGAAGCTGTGATGTGGGCAGGAGTTGTCGTCATAGGCGGAAGCTGTGTGGCCGGTGGAAGGTTCGGATGCTGCAGTGGTAAGATAAATTTGCTGTATGATAAATCTACTTATACTTGCTGACCTTAAACTTTTAAAATATCTGCATATATAACTAAAACATCCTTGTGCATACAAACACCTTAAGAGAACTGCTTCTGAGAGTACGTTCATCTTGCAGGGGGTGAGGAGCTGCCGAGACAGAGCTGTGATGTCGCCAGGATTAGATAAGGGCGGGAGGTGAAGCGTCAGCGTGGGCAACTGTGGAAGCTGTAAATGGTAAGATGTGTTTTAGTGTTATCTGACTCTAGTTACATGTCTTGGTCAGTTAAATATCTGCACGACAGTGAAAATAAACAGCCATGTAGAAAAATAACTTGGATGTCTGTTACAAATACGTTCATCTTTCAGGCGGATGCTGAGGATCGGTGCCGGAGTACAGACCTGAGACGCTGGCGGCAGGTGCACTGGTGGCGGTCGTTTCGAAGTTTGTGGAAGTGTCGTCGGAACCTGTCAGGGGCATGTAGATGCATCATCGGGGCCTGTGGGAGCGTCGTCGGGGTCTGTGGAAGCTGTGGTATTTCTGGCAGCTGCAATGATGAACATTTTTGTTGACAGAGGTAATCTTGTTAGCATAATGGACTTGGTGCCTCTTCCTAAGTGATTTACTTGTCACTTTAATACTTTTATGTCCAAAATAGATATACTTACAGCATAAATGAAATTGTTGGTGTCATTACTTTCAGCAATATTAAAGCATCATTACTGTCATAAGGAAGAGGTGTTAATGAAATAGACCAACAAGATTAAGGCCCATATTGCATGTCCAGTTATAGATGGTGAATAATTATGGGAAAAAAATAGTTTATGTAGTAGATGAAATAACTCTGAAATAGCTTATCGGACTAGAGATCTGTCCGTTCACCGACACTGGTATTACAGGGAGGGACGCGTGAGCAGAAGTGTACTGTGGCCAGAACAGCAAAGAAGATACTACGAGAGGAAGCTAGAGGACGAGATGAGCAAAGAGTACAAGGAATCATGCCTATGACACAAGAGGTCAGAGATAAAATGAGTGGATAACTGAACCGGGATGCCAGAGCAGTGTTGGCATTTCATCACGCCAGGTACAGTTTAGTTATGGATTTTGATACAGGTATGGCATATGATTGTTTATACTGTTTAATATAACGATTATACCGTTGCATACGTTGATCAGGAATTTAGTTTCGTCTCCAACATGCTTACATGTCTCGGCCTTGAAAATTTCCTGAGTTAAATAAGATATAGTTTCAGTACAGTTATTAAAGACCTGGAAGTCCTCGTCATAAAGAGCATTTTCAACATTCTTGGTCGCTAAATAGCAGCTATTTAGGAAGATTTTGCTTCAATCAAATTTCCACTGCTACCTTTAAACTAAATTGCTATTTTCTTTTATTTGTAGTTTTTAATACTGTATATTAGAACAAAGTTGGAATCAAGCTGACATAATGAATGGCTGCATCTGACATGCTTATTTTATGGAGACGATGCATTAATTTTAGTTTGGCTCAAAATTGAATCCCCGTCATGACTGATAAGTTGTAGCATAATTAACACAGAACTTTGTGCCAGTTACGAAAAAGTGCTACGGATGTGTAACACCGTAGTACTGTTGTAGTCTGTCTGAGCTACGTAATATGGCCCCGAAAAAAAAAAAAAATCTCCCAAATTGACGAATGAACTGTAGAAATAAATAAAAAATCTACTTGGCAGGCGGAGTGAGGGCTGGGATGCTGGAGAGAAGCCGATGGTGGAGGGACACTGGTGATGCTGACCGTGGGAAAGACTATGCTGCCCGGGACAGTGCGAGGGATGATGCTGACCGTGACCGTTGGAGGGATGATGCTGACCGTGACCGTGGGAGGGACCTCAGCAAAGAACGTCATCTGAAGGGAAGATTAGGTAAGTACTTCGCAAAACACTACGTACAATGAGACAATATAACAAGGGCAAAATTTATCTGGTACAGTAAGTGACATAGCCAAAATAATGTAAACATATTTGACGATAAAATAAGTGTGGATATTTTCAACAAAGAGACAGTCAGAAATAACGAATACACTGATGTAAGTCTTGGTAATTTTATATGGCATTTACAGGAGGGAAATCATCCAGCTTGTACCACCTCAACATACTGCTCGGTGCCATCGATACCTCGTCTTGAATTTACCCCTCCGAGGATGCGCTGCCTACCCAGAAGTATCCTCAACTTTCTTATCCGGTAATGTACGAGGATTTTGAATCTCACAATATTTTAGTTGACTTAACACCAATCAGTCGTTAGGCAGAATATAGTAAATTTAGTTCACGACTCGGCTTAGCTCCAAACACTCGGCCTTCAGTTAATCGTATCTAAGCTTTGGTCACCCCTTAGTCGTCGTCAGTTCTGTCATAGGGTCGTATCATTTTAAAAGAGCACCAGGGTGTAAACATGACCCGTTTTATTTACTTCTTGAGATGTAATGATTACCTGGCTTTTCTGTATCGTTGCTGACTACACTATATTGTGAAATGTAAGCTGATCACGTAAATTAAAGGTGTTTCATAAATAACTCTATAACGTTATGGACTTGCTTACACCTTTGTGCATTTTTTAATAACTCAAGTCGTTTGCCTCTCTAGTCAGTTGGTTAGCTAAGTCCTGCCTCATCACTGGCCCTTTATATATTCATATCACTCCCCGTCCTGAACACTTAACCATCTTCCCGCTTTGTTAGACCCCCAGTCAGTCGGGCAGTCACAGGCCCAGTCACTCCACAGTTACTGATTCCGCCTCTCAGTACCTTTAACCAATTGACTCACTGATCAGAAGTCGGCACAGCTAGTCAGTCTACATTCTAGTCGATCACATTCACTCTAGTCAGTCCACACACTTTATCACTTCAAACCCTTACTGATTCCGTGCACATCCATCACTCCAAGCCCTTCATGATTCACCCCACATTCTCCAGTACTCCAAACCCTTACTGTCTGTCAGTCTTCAGCTTTAATCAGTCCACAGCCCTACTGACGCAGTCAGCCCACAGCCCTACTGACGCAGTCAGCCCACAGCCCTACTGACGCAGCCAGCCCACAGCCCTACTGACCCAGTCAGCCCACAACCCTACTGACCCAGTCAGCCCACAACCCTACTGACCCAGTCAGCCCACAGCCCTACTGACCCAGTCAGTCCACAGCCCTACTGACCCAGTCAGTCCACAGCCCTACTGACCCAGTCAGTCCACAGCCCTACTGACCCAGTCAGTCCACAGCCCTACTGACCCAGTCGGTCCACAGCCCTGCTGACCCAGTCGGTCCACAGCCCTGCTGACCCAGTCGGTCCACAGCCCTGCTGACCCAGTCGGTCCACAGCCCTGCTGACCCAGTCGGTCCACAGCCCTGCTGACCCAGTCGGTCCACAGCCCTGCTGACCCAGTCGGTCCACAGCCCTGCTGACCCAGTCGGTCCACAGCCCTGCTGACCCAGTCGGTCCACAGCCCTGCTGACCCAGTCGGTCCACAGCCCTGCTGACCCAGTCGGTCCACAGCCCTGCTGACCCAGTCGGTCCACAGCCCTGCTGACCCAGTCGGTCCACAGCCCTGCTGACCCAGTCGGTCCACAGCCCTGCTGACCCAGTCGGTCCACAGCCCTGCTGACCCAGTCGGTCCACAGCCCTGCTGACCCAGTCGGTCCACAGCCCTGCTGACCCAGTCGGTCCACAGCCCTGCTGACCCAGTCGGTCCACAGCCCTGCTGACCCAGTCGGTCCACAGCCCTGCTGACCCAGTCGGTCCACAGCCCTACTGACCCAGTCGGTCCACAGCCCTACTGACCCAGTCGGTCCACAGCCCTACTGACCCAGTCGGTCCACAGCCCCAGTGACCCAGTCGGCCCACAGCCCCAGTGACCCAGTCGGCCCACAGCCCCAGTGACCCAGTCGGCCCACAGCCCCAGTGACCCAGTCGGCCCACAGCCCCAGTGACCCAGTCGGCCCACAGCCCCAGTGACCCAGTCGGCCCACAGCCCCAGTGACCCAGTCGGCCCACAGCCCCAGTGACTCAGTCAGCCCACAGCCCCAGTGACTCAGTCGGCCCACAGCCTCAGTGACCCGTGTGTTCACACCCTATGTTAGTCCTCATCATCAGTCAGTCATTGGTAGTAGGTCAATTCAGTTAGTAAACACGTCAGTGACTCACACCCACAACCAGTCAGTCGCCCTACACCCATAGACAGTCCACACCTTCAAAAACTCAGGTAGTCCACACCCACTATCACCATAAACCCTTACTGATTCAGTCCACAGCCTCCACCACTACATACCTTTACTGATTCAGTCCACAGCCTGCATCACTACATACCTTTACTGATTGAGTCCACAGCCTTGTAAATCCCTGTCAGTCCACAGCCTTGTAAATCCCTGTCAGTCCACAGCCTTGTAAACCCCGGCAGTCCACAGCCTTGTAAACCCCGGCAGTCCACAGCCTTGTAAACCCCGTCAGTCCACAGCCTTGTAAACCCTGTCAGTCCACAGCCTTGTAAACCCCGTCAGTCCACAGCCTTGTAAACCCCGTCAGTCCACAGCCTTGTAAACCCCGTCAGTCCACAGCCTTGTAAACCCCGTCAGTCCACAGCCTTGTAAACCCCGTCAGTCCACAGCCTTGTAAACCCCGTCAGTCCACAGCCTTGTAAACCCCGTCAGTCCAGTCATATGATCATCAGTCCAACCCTTTAGCCAATCAGACTCCCCAGTTAAATTTCACTGTCAGATCGTCAGTCTATGCCCAGTATCAGTGAGTCCACACCCTGTCACTCAGTCCACACCCTGTCACTCAGTCCACACCCTGTCACTCAGTCCACACCCTGTCACTCAGTCCACACCCTGTCTCCGGCCACACCCTGTCACAGTCCACACCCTGTCACTCAGTTCACACAGTCACTTAGTCCATACCGTCACAGTCCACACCCTAGCAGCATCAGTCATTTTAATCCTTTAGTCATTTGTCAATAGTCAGCCAATCCAGTCAGTCCACAGTCCAATCCAGTTAATCCACAGTCCAGTCTACTTAGTCCCCCGTCCAGTCTACTTAGTCCCCCGTCAGTCTTAGTCCCCCGTCAGTCTTAGTCCCCCGTCAGTCTTAGTCCCCCGTCCAGTCTACTTAGTCCCCCGTCAGTCTACTTAGTCCCCCGTCAGTCTACTCAGTCCCCATTGCAGTCTACTCAGTCCACAGTCCAGTCTACTCAGTCCACAGTCCAGTCTACTCAGTCCCCAGTCCAGTCTACTTAGTCCACAGTCCAGTCTACTCAGTCCACAGTCCAGTCTACTTAGTGCACAGTCCTGTCTACTTAGTGCACAGTCCTGTCTACTCAGTCCCCATTGCAGTCTACTTAGTGCACAGTCCAGTCTACTTAGTGCACAGTCCAGTCTACTTAGTGCACAGTCCAGTCTACTTAGTGCACAGTCCAGTCTACTTGGTGCACAGTCCAGTCTACTCAGTCCACAGTCCAGTCCACTTAATCCACAGTCCAGTCTACTCAGTTCACAGTCCAATCCAGTTAGTGCACAGTCCAGCCTACTCAGTTCACAGTCCAGTCTACTCAGTCCCCAGTCCAATCCAGTTAGTGCACAGTCCAGTCTACTCAGTCCACAGTCCAATCCAGTTAGTGCACAGTCCAGTCTACTCAGTCCACAGTCCAGTCTACTCAGTCCACAGTCCAGTCTACTCAGTCCACAGTCCAGTCTACTCAGTCCACAGTCCAGTCTACTCAGTCCACAGTCCTAGCCACTCAGTCCACAGTCCTAGCCACTCAGTCCACAGTCTTAGCCACTCGGTCCACAGTCCAAGCCGCTCAGTGCAGTCCAATCGATCCACACCCATACTACAGTCCAGTCTACACCTTTAGTCCAGCCCAGTTCAGTCCACACCCACAGTCCAGCCAGTCCACACCCACAGTTCAGCCAGTCCACACCCACAGTTCAGCCAGTCCACACCCACAGTCCAGTCCAGTCCACACCCACAGTCCAGTCCAGTCCACACCCACAGTCCAGTCCAGTCCACACCCCGAGTCCAGTCCAGTCCACACCCACAGTCCAGTCCAGTCCACACCCACATCCCCAGTCCACACCCACATCCCCAGTCCAGGTCAGTCAGTCCACATCCCAGTCCAGTCCAGTCCAGTCAGTCATTCCACACCCCCAGTCCAGTCCAGTCAGTCATTCCACACCCCCAGTCCAGTCCAGTCAGTCATTCCACACCCCCAGTCCAGTCCAGTCAGTCATTCCACACCCCCAGTCCAGTCCAGTCAGTCATTCCACACCCCCAGTCCAGTCCAGTCAGTCATTCCACACCCCCAGTCCAGTCCAGTCAGTCATTCCACACCCCCAGTCCAGTCCAGTCAGTCATTCCACACCCCCAGTCCAGTCCAGTCAGTCATTCCACACCCCCAGTCCAGTCCAGTCAGTCATTCCACACCCCCAGTCCAGTCCAGTCAGTCATTCCACACCCCCAGTCCAGTCCAGTCAGTCATTCCACACCCCCAGTCCAGTCCAGTCAGTCATTCCACACCCCCAGTCCAGTCCAGTCAGTCATTCCACACCCCCAGTCCAGTCCAGTCAGTCATTCCACACCCCCAGTCCAGTCCAGTCAGTCATTCCACACCCCCAGTCCAGTCCAGTCAGTCAGTCCACACCCCCAGTCCAGTCCAGTCAGTCAGTCCACACCCCCAGTCCAGTCCAGTCAGTCAGTCCACACCCCCAGTCCAGTTCAGTCCAGTCATTTAACTCCCTTAATCCAGTCCAGTCAGTCAGTCTTCCTGAATTCCTGTCAGTATTCGTTTTACCAGTTAGTCAGTCAGTACCTTTGTCAGTACAGGCCTAGTACTTGTATACGTTAACTGTCATTATATTTACTGATTCAGTTGGTCCAGTTAAGCTTTACGCCCACGGAGAGACAACTCTGTGAAATGTTTGATTATTTAAACCATGTATTGAATTGTTATTTTCAGCTTCCTACCCTCCACCTGCCACTTACCACCTGCCACTTACCACCTGCCACTTACCACCTGCCACTTACCACCTGCCACTTACCACCTGCCACTTACCACCTGCCACTTACCACCTGCCACTTACCACCTGCCACCTACCACCTGCCACTTACCACCTGCCACCTACCACCTGCCACCTACCACCTGCCACCTGCCACCTGCCACCTGCCACCTACCACCTGCCACCTACTACCTGCTACCACCACCTACAGCCCACCTACTACTACCCAAAACCCACCTGCCACCACCCAAAACCCACCTGCCACCACCCAAAACCCACCTGCCACCACCCAAAACCCACCTGCCACCACCCAAAATCCACCTGCCACCACCCAAAATCCACCTGCCACCACCCAAAATCCACCTGCCACCACCCAAAATCCACCTGCCACCACCCACCTGCCACCACCCACCTGCCACCACCCACCTGCCACCACCCACCTGCCACCACCCACCTGCCACCACCCACCTGCCACCACCCACCTGCCACCACCCACCTGCCACCACCCACCTGCCACCTGCCACCACCCAAAATCCACCTGCCACCCACCACTCACCTCCCATCCACCACTCACCTCCCACCCACCTGCCACCACCCACCTGCCACCCACTACCTACCGCCCACCCACCTGCCACCCACTACCTACCGCCCACCCACCTGCCACCACCCACCTGCAACCTGCCACCACCCACCTGCAACCTGCCACCCACCTGCTACCACCACCTACAGCCCACCTGCCACCCACCACCAACCACCCACCTGCCACCCACTACCTGCCACCCACTACCTGCCACCCACTACCTACCACCCACTACCTACCACCCACTACCTACCACCCACTACCTACCACCCACTACCTACCACCCACTACCTACCACCCACTACCTACCACCCACCACCTACCACCCACCACCTACCACCCACCACCTACCACCCACTACCTGCCACCCACTACCTGCCACCCACTACCTGCCACCCACTACCTGCCACCCACTACCTGCCACCCACTACCTACCACCCACTACCTACCACCCACTACCTACCACCCACGTGCCACCCACCTGCCACCCAACACCCACCTGCCACCCAACACCCACCTGCCACCCAACACCCACCTGCCACCCAACACCCACCTGCCACCCAACACCCACCTGCCACCCAACACCCACCTGCCACCCAACACCCACCTGCCACCCAACACCCACCTGCCACCCAACACCCACCTGCCACCCAACACCCACCTGCCACCCACTACCGACCGCCCACATGCCACCCACTACCGACCGCCCACATGCCACCCACTACCGACCGCCCACATGCCACCCACTACCCACCACCGACCACCCACCACCGACCACCCACCACCCACCACCCACCACCCACCACCCACCACCCACCACCCACCACCCACCACCCACCACCGACCACCCACCACCGACCACCGACCACCCACTACCGACCACCGACCACCCACTACCGACCACCCACCACCCACTACCGACCACCCACCACCCACTACCGACCACCCACCACCCACTACCGACCACCGACCACCCACTACCGACCACCGACCACCCACTACCGACCACCGACCACCCACTACCGACCACCCACTACCGACCACCCACTACCGACCACCCACCGCCCACCACCCACCACCCACCACCCACCACCCACCACCCACCACCCACCACCCACCACCGACCACCCACCACCCACCACCCACCACCCACCACCCACCACCCACCGACCACCCACCACCGACCACCACCCACCGACCACCCACCACCGACCACCCACCACCGACCACCGACCACCCACCACCGACCACCCACCACCGACCACCCACCACCGACCACCCACCACCGACCACCCACCACCGACCACCCACCACCGACCACCCACCACCGACCACCCACCACCGACCACCCACCACCGACCACCCACCACCGACCACCCACCACCGACCGCCCACCACCGACCGCCTACCACCCACCGCCTACCACCCACCGCCTACCACCCACCGCCTACCACCCACCACCCACCGCCTACCACCCACCGCCTACCACCCACTGCCTACCACCCACCGCCTACCACCCACTGCCTACCACCCACCACCCACTGCCTACCACCCACCACCCACTGCCTACCACCCACCTGCCATCCACCCACCTACCCCCACCCACCTACCCCCACCCACCTGCCACCCACCCACCTGCCACCCACCCACCCACCACCCACCCACCCACCACCCGCCGCCCACCTACCACCCGCCACCCACCTACCACCCGCCGCCCACCTACCAACCTGTCACCCACCTACCAACCTGTCACCCACCTACCAACCTGTCACCCACCTACCAACCTGTCACCCACCTACCAACCTGTCACCCACCTACCAACCTGTCACCCACCTACCAACCTGTCACCCACCTACCAACCTGTCACCCACCTACCCACCAGAGCCTTCCTGATCGCTGACAACTCTACTGATGAAGCCAGCTCAAAATAAAACTTACTTTCGTTTAATAAAATCTGGAAATCTTTTATCATACCTCAGTTACCTTTGTCTTTATACCTGAAAACTATTTGATGTGGGGTTGGTGTGGATATTGTGAATGTGGGGTCGGGATGGTTATATAAGGTGGGGTTGGTTGAAAGGGCTTTATACTGAAAGAATTGGATGTTGTGGAGGGTTGGGATGGATGTCGTGGGGTTGGGTTGGGTTGGGTTGGGTTGGGTTGGGTTGGATGTCTTGAGTTGGGTTGGGTTGGGTTGGGTTGGGTTGGGTTGGATGTCTTGGGTTGGGTTGGGTTGGGTTGGGTTGGATGTCTTGGGTTGGGTTGGATGTCTTGGGTTGGGTTGGATGTCTTGGGTTGGGTTGGGTTGGGTTGGATGTCGTGGGGTTGGGTTGGATGGGTTGGATGTCGTGGGGTGGAGTTGGGTTGGGTTGGGTTGGGTTGGGTTGGATGTCGTGGGGTTGGGTTGGGTTGGGTTGGATGTCGTGGGGTTGGGTTGGGTTGGGTTGGGTTGGATGTCGTGGGGTTGGGTTGGGTTGGGTTGGATGTCGTGGGGTTGGGTTGGATTGGGTTGGATGTCGTGGGGTTGGGTTGGGTTGGGTTGGGTTGAATATCGTGGGGATGGGATGGACTGGATTGGATACAGTGGATGGGTTGGACTGTGTATTACTGAGTACTGGAATGGATATGCTCTATTCTCTATTCCCCTTCTCCCTCTTTCGTTTAGCTGCTGGCTTCTTCCTACTCCCCCACCCCTTGCATCCCCCTCCCCTTTTTCCCCATCCTCCCTTCCCTACCCCACCCCTCACCCCACCCCACCCCACCCCTCCACCCCCTCACCCCTCCACCCCCCTCACCCCACCCCCCCCCTCACCCCACCCCACCCCGCCCCTCACCCCACCCCACCCCGCCCCTCACCCCACCCCACCCCGCCCCTCACCCCACCCCACCCCGCCCCTCACCCCAACCCACCCCTCTCACCCCAACCCACCCCCTCACCCCAACCCACCCCCTCACCTCAACCCCCCTTCACCCCCCTCACCTAAACCCCCCTTCACCCCCCTCACCTAAACCCCCCTTCACCCCCCCTCACCCCACCCCACCCCACCCCACCCCTCACCACTCCCCAGGGCCCTCTCTAGGACTATTACAACTGATTCTTTCCTTTTACTCTGAAAATTTCCGACAGTTTAAACACTTTCTCCTTGAATATTAAACCCCAGTTGGCTTCAGTGCAGGTGGAGGAAGCAGACACTGATGAAAACATTATAACTAAAAACAAACTCTGTACCTGTGCAATGTGATCTCCTCAGACTTTCTCCCGCAGGTGTGGTACGTGGGAAGACAGCAGCCAGACCGACATTCCAGAGGCCATACTTCTCTCCACTCCATCCACATCTCCACTCCTCGCCCGTCTTAGCCACTCCATCAATGATACCACCACTACTCGCCTCTTCGCCATTCAGCCGATCAGAATTCGCCACCCTGCCCAGAGAGATGTCCATTTAAGTCCTGGATTATAAGACTTTGAAGAACTTTGGCCAGATTATATATGACATGGGTACAATAAAACTGGACCTCCACACACTGCCTCTCTTCGCCTTGCACCTGATGAGAAACTTGTCCTGGCCAGAAAGATCCTTGGTCTTGGAGGAAACACAAGAATTTGCGTCGGATAAGTGACACTTGGAAATAATGAACCAACTAGTTAGGACTACGGTTGCTGACGCTTTTTATCCTATAGAGGAAAACACCTTGTAAAGATTGCCGGAATAAAGGACTGGACTGGTGGTGTTAAATACCTACTTAGGCTGACAACAAACAACAATATGGTATGAACTGCAGAGTTAGGATCCAGAGACAAAGCTTAATTCCCACTGATGTTTTACTTTGAATATTTAATCTGAATAGAACACTTAACCATGTACAAATACTGTAACTGACCAGCTTATCTATACACATGCAGTAAATAACAGTAATTTTATTCAAGCCATTAGAGGAGATCCAGATACTTTACCTATTATCCCTGGACCTTACCTACCACATGGTTACTAAATAGGGGTGAATAGGACCAAAGGATAGTGACTCAGTACCCAGTGAGTCGCACCTCCCTTCATTACCTATGGCATTCAAGCCTTCATATATATAACTTAGCACTACTTATTGCATTCAAGCCTTCATATTAACTTAGCATTACCTATTGCAGTCAAGCCTTCATATTAACTTAGCATTACCGGTACCTATGGCATTCAAGCATTCATATTGACAGCACTACCTATGGCATTCAAGCCTTCATATTAACTTGGCACTACCTATGGCAGTCAAGCCTTCATGTTAACTTAGGATCACCTATGGCATTCAAGCCTTCATACTTAGCATTCAAGCCTTCATAATTAGCACTACCTATGGCCCCAAGCCTTCATATTAACTTAGCGCTACCTATTGTAGTCAAGCCTTCATATTAACTTAGCACAACCTATGGCATTCAAGCCTTCATACTTAGCACTACCTATGGCCCCAACCCTTCATATGAACTTAGCACTACCTATTATATTCAAGCCTTCATACTTTAACTTGGCTGCTTTGAGATCTGATAGTCTTTAGATCTGGCTTGATGAACTTTGATAAAGGTGCAGTGCACCCACTTCAGTACCTCGTTTGGACTTTGACGAAGGGGTAAACCTGACTGCACAATAGACTTAGAACTTTCACTGACAGGAAGGCAAGAAGGCTTTGATAACAGCACTAGTGAAGGGATACATAGTATCTGGATCTACTCTGAAATAGGACATGGGTAAAGAACACCATTACCTACACTGGATACAATAGCTGGTCAGATTTACATGCAGTGTGTCTGCAGTACACTCATTGCAGGTTTCCTTATCAAGATACCTCAAGTACACATGGGAAAAAACCTGAATGGAGAACACTAAGGTAAAAAGTACCATGAAAACTACCAACCAGCGAGGTGACCTGGAGGGCCAGTGTACAGGAGCTTCAGCACCAGAGTATATATAAAACAGTCTGGCAGTAACATGAATAAACTGCAGGCACCAGAGGAAATAACTCTGGAGGGTTATAAACAGCCGAAATAAGGCTATTACTGCTAGTCAAGGCAGTGCTAATTGCACTAAGTAATGAAGCTAGTCAGTCTTGTACAAATACTGTAGTTACCCATCAATAAACCATAGCTGACCAAAGTACTGGTTTTGCTGTACCTGGGGGAGGGGTCCGCACAAAGTCCGAAATAAGGGTTTTGCATCCGTAAATTTTACACACACTAGCTCTAGAATATTCTGTTGAAGTAAGGGTTTTTCATCCGTAGATTTTATACCAAACGGCATAAAATATTTTTAAAGTTGAAATAGGGGTTTTTACATCCGTAGAGTTTCTACTTGAAACAGGGGTTGTACATCCGTAGAGTTTTTAAGGTAAAGTAGGTGTTGTACCCCCCCCTCCCCTCTTTTGGTTACAGTTTCTAAGTTGAAGTAGGGCCTTTATATCCCTAGACTTTATACCCACTTCTCTTGTGGGTATAAAGTCTAAGTCCGAAGTAATGGTTTTGGTGCCCTTAAGACTTATACCAGATCCAGTCACTCGAAAAAATCCTAAGTCCAAATTGGAGTGCTTTTTGGACTTTGGATTTTTCGAGACGGTAGAACAGGTATGAAGTCAAAGTTGAATTGTGGGCTTTCATACCCAAGAGTTTATACCAGCAAGTTAACGTGCTGGAATCTACTGTGTACTCTGTTCCATGTCTTTGGGAACTAGAGTATATCATTGTATGCCTTCTTTGTATACTTTACTTTTTCTCTGATATTGTATTCTAGTCATTTGTAATACCATAAAGGGCAAAGTAAAGTTGATATACAGCTGATTCTTTTATTGTCTTTAGTATTTTACAGGAGTGTACAATTACAAAACATTTACAAAGTATAGGCCTACAAGTAGCAATGGCAGAAGCTGTTAGGTTACTCTGGCAGAAGATTTTATATATTAAAGTATCTCAAAGTATATCACAAAAGTATTGGACTAGAGCAAATGTTTCAAGTATTATCAAAGTATATCAGTTAAATACGGCCAAGATACCTTTAGCAATTAATATTATGTAGTAGGTCCTATTTCTATCTCCAACTAGCTCCCTCGCTCCTACTCGCCCCTCTACCCTCTCTCCATCACGCTCACTCTAGAACGACAGAAAAAGAAAAAGCGCATAAAAAAGTAAAGGTGGAGAAGAGAAAGAAGCACTAAAGCAGACACTAACAGACAGACACACCATCCCAGCACGTTCGGCTGCGCTGAGGACAGGCAGACAGGACAGACGGAGGAAGATGGAAGTGGAAGGAAGTCCCCCCTTTGCCGCCTCCCCCCACCCCATCTCCCTCCCCAGACCCACCTACCTGCCACACCCAGCCAAGTATGCTGGGAACTAAACACACACACACACATGCAAAAAAAAAAAAAATAAAAAAAAAATAACATGCACAATCACACCCTAAAGGAAAATACAAAGAAAAATACAACCTGTCACCTGTCCTGTCCGGCACTCCGATCTCCCTGCAGGCTCTCCGGTCTCCCCTGGTCACTCGGTCGGTCTCCCCTGGTCTCTCGGCCGTCTCGTCTCTCCCTCGCAGCCGTCTCTTCATCGCCTGGGGAAATACAGGAACATCAAAGGTGCCTAAGGAATGCAAAGCCTACCAGAGTAACGCTATCCAGATGCTGCCACAGCTGCTGCTACCCTCCCTACCACATCACCTATCAGTACAAGCTACAACACACGCCGCACTAGTTCCTCTGCGGGGCTTGCCATGTTCTCGAGCGGCCATCTCGTCGTCTACAGCCGCCATTTCTTCCGTAGTTACCACCCCTTCTTCTGAGGGTGCCATCTCGTCTTCTGAGGTTGCCATGTCTTCTGAGTTTGCCATGTCTTCTGAGGTTGCCATGTCTTCTGAGGTTGCCATCTCGTCTTCTGGGGCTGCAGCTTCGCCTTTCCCCTCGCCTGCAGTTGCCATCTCGCTGGCCAGGGTTGACATTCGTCCTCCGGCGTTTCCATCGTTTTCTGTGGAGCAAATATCAATTAGGCCAAAGTACGCACTATATGCTACTGCTGAGCCTATGTCCCGTATTCTGGGTGGCATAGGAGGCTTCGTAGCGCATTTTCCTGAGAGATTTATTTTCCATAACACCAACATTATATTGCAAACTTACGTCAATGTCTTCTAACCCCAACTTGTCATCCAATTGTTTCCCATTCCACACATCCTTCCTTTAAGTTCTTCACAGCCATACTGTACCATCACCACAGCCACACTACCACCACCATCATCACAACCACTCTCCATCACAACCACTAGCATAACACTTTCACCACTACCACAACCACGTACTACCACCACCATCACAATCACACACCACCACCACAGTCACAACCACACACTAACACCACCAACACCGCTGACATCACCACCATCACAGCCACCACACAGCTATCAGTGCTCTCGTGCAAAATTTATCTGCGTGGGAGAGAGAGAGAGAGAGAGAGTTTTGTGCGTGCGTGTGTGTGTGCGTGTGTGTGTGTGTGTGTGTGTGTGTGTGTGTGTGTGTGCGTGCGTGTGTGTGTGTGTGTGTGTGCGTGCGTGCGTGTGTGTGCGTGTGCGTGTGCGTGTGCTTGTGCGTGTCCGTGTGTGTTAGTGTGTGTTAGTGTGTGTGTGTGTTAGTGTGTGTGTGTGTGTGTGTGTGTGTGTGTGTGTGTGTGTGTGTGTGTGTGTGTGTGTGTGTGTGTGTGTGTGTGTGTGTGTGTGTGTGTGTGTGTGTGTGTGTGTGTGATTCACCGGGTCGGTCAGGATCACCTGATGGTCGTGATCGTCAGCTTTTACCCTCCCGGAAGGGAGCTGAGAGCTCATATAGTCCGATCTAAGGGCAAGGCTGTGACCTTCACACACGCACACACCCGTCCTCTTGCTCAAGGGGGACAGTAACCACCCACTTCGTCAGTGAAACTTTTCGCAACCTGAGCGAGGCGCGCACTCCCGTCTACCAGATGGCAAGCGAGAACGTTACCACTGCACCAGCGAGCGGTGTGTGTGTGTGTGTGTGTGTGTGTGTGTGTGTGTGTGTGTGTGTGTGTGTGTGTGTGTGTGTGTGTGTGTGTGTGTGTGTGTGTGTGTGTGTGTGTGTGTGTGTGTGTGTGTGTGTAAAATCAAACATCTTTTAACAATAAACAAAATGCATGACTAAGTGTACGATGTGAGAAAAACTCAGAAAAAAATATTTCAAATTTCAAAAAGTTTCAAAATGGTTCATATACCTTTTACTTGGGGAGAAAGCTATTATTTCCCACTCCTGTCGTCTGTCGTGTCGGTGTAAATATCCTTTGCTTGCCTGGCCGTGTAAATATCCTCTGCCTGCTTGGTCGTGCAAAAATCCTCTTCTTTCTTCGTGTCAATGGAAAAATTCAACGTGAGAGGTGGAGAGCAGAGATGTGAGGGTAGGGAAGGTTTGACTGGTAGCAGGGAGATGGGAGGGGACGTAGAGGGAAGAGGGGAGGGGGTAGGGAAGAGAGGAGGGGGCAGAGGGAAGAGAAGAGGGGGTAGAGGGAAGAGGGGAGGGGGTAGAGAAGAGGGGAGGGGATGGAGGAAAGAGGGGAGGGGATAGAGGGAAGAGAGGAGGGGGTAGAGAAGAGGTGAGGGGGTAGGGAAGAGATTAGGGAACAGGGAGGAGGTGAGGGGGTAGGAAGGAGGTGAAGGGGTAGGGAAGAGGAGAGGGGGTAGGGAAGAGGAGAGGGGGTAGGGAAGAGGGGATGGGGATAGAGGGAAGAGGGGAGGGGAGTAAAAGGAAGAGGGGAGGGGAGTAAAAGGAAGAGATGAGGGGGTATGGAAGAGATGAGGGGGTAGGGAAGAGATGAGGGGGTAGGGAAGAGATGAGGGGGTAGGGAAGAGGTAAGGGAGTAGGGAAGAGGGGAGGGGGTAAAGGGAAGAGGTGAGAGGGGTAGAGGGATGAGGTGAGGGGGTAGAGGGAAGAAGTGAGGGGGTAGAGGGAAGAAGTGAGGGGACAGGGAGGAGGTGAGGGGGTAGGGAAGAGGTGAGGGGGTAGGGAAGAGGGGACGGGGGTTGAGGGAAGAGAGGACGGGGGTTGAGGGAAGAGAGGACGGGGATTCAGGGAAGAGGTGAGGAGGTAAGGAAGAGGTGAGGAGGTAGGGACGAGGTGAGGGGGTAGGGAAGGGGGACTGGAGTAGCGGGCATAGAGAAGGTGACAGTTTACAGATGGTGAGTACAATTAGCCACTGCTACGACCACCCCATAGTGCGGCCAGATTGTGTCCCCCCCCCCCTGTGGCGGGGGGGACACAACCTGGCCTCACTATGGGGTGGTACTACTACTCTGCGGCCAGGTTGTCTTAGGAAGAATACTGCCACCGTATTCCCTGCGTGTCGTAAAAGGCGACTAAAAGGGGCGGGGTGAGGGGACTAGGGACCCCCTCCTTTGTTTTTTAGTTCCTAAAAAGAGACAGGCCAGAGAAAGGGATGGGGGATGGAGTTATCCCCGTACCCTAAAGATTGGGTCTATGAATGTGCGTGGATGTAGTACAATTGAGGCTAAAAGGGAGGAGATTGGAAGAATGTTTGTGAGAAGAAAGTTGGATGTGTTAGCTTTGAGTGAAACGAAGATGAAAGGGAAGGGTGAGTCCATGTTTGGAAGTGTGAATGGAAGATTGTCAGGTGTTGATAGAGGAAGGGCAAGAGGTGTGGCCTTGTTAGTGAGTCCAGAAGTACAACAGTGTGTGATTGAATGGAAGGAGGTGTCATCGAGACTGATGTCGGTGAAAGCGAAATTTGAACGTGAGTTGTGGGTGTTTGTGAGTGCATATGGGCCTGGTAGTGAAAGAGATGAACAAGAGAGGGAGTCTTTCTGGAATGATGTTGATGAGTGTCTGCAGAGTTCTGGAGCGAATGTGAATGTGG
Source organism: Coenobita brevimanus (assembly GCF_032717465.1). NCBI lineage: Eukaryota > Metazoa > Arthropoda > Malacostraca > Decapoda > Coenobitidae > Coenobita > Coenobita brevimanus. The sequence continues at coordinate 5,485,763 of NC_136961.1, forward strand.
TAATGATGGGAGATCTGAATGCTAGAGTGGGAAATGTAGCAGTTGAAGGTGTAGTTGGTAAGCATGGTGTGCCTAGAAGAAATGAAAATGGGGAATGAATGATAGCGATGTGTGTTGAGCGAGAGATGGTGATTGGAAATACGCTGTTTGAGAAGAAAGATATTTATAAGTATACGTGGGTGAGACAGGAGGGTGGAAGGGTTGTTGATAGAGCTTTGATGGACTATGTGGTTGTGTCTAGGAATGTAATAGGAAGATTGTTGGATGTGAGAGTTCTGAGAGGGGAGGGTGGAGGTATGTCTGACCACTACCTGGTGGAGGGAAAGTTAAGAGTAGGTAAGAGATGTGTGAGAGCTAGGAGGGTTAGGTGTGGCAGGGAGGTTTTGAAAGTGAGTGAGTTGGATAAAAGAGAGAAAAAGATAGAGTATCAGGAGAAATTGAAAGATGAGTGGAATGCAGTGAAAGATCAGGAAAATGGCATTGTGGAGGAGGAATGGCAGTTGTTTAAAGAGTGCTGTGGTGGGGCATGCAGAAGAGGTGTGTGGTGTGAGACGTGTGGGTGGTGGTGTAAGGAAAGGAAGTGAATGGTGGTGTGAGGAGGTAAGTATGGCTGTGGCTGAGAAGAGACGTGCATATGAAGTGTGGCTGCAGAGGAAGGATGAGATGTCATATGAAAGGTATAAGGAAAAGAGGAATAAGGCGAGAAGGGCTGTGCGTGATGCTAAAGTGGCAGCAGATGAGAGGTGGGGTAGGCGGGTTACAGAGAATTTTCAACAGAATAAGAAAATGTTTTGGAAGGAGGTGAAAAGGGTGCGAAAGGGAGAGTCTGGGAAGGAAGAATGAGTAAAAGCAGAGGATGGAAGGATATTAAATGAGATGGATGCAGTAAGGAAGAGATGGGCAGAGTATTTTGAAAGATTGTTAAATGTAGAGGAGGAAAGGATGGCTGAGATTGTGGCAGATGGAAGGGTGCAAGGAATAAATGTGTTGGGAGAGTTGAATGATTCTTTGATCACGAGGGAGGAAGTGGAGAAGGCAGTAAAGGAGATGAAAACAGAGAAAGCTGCAGGTATGGATGGGTGTGCTGTGGAATGCCTGAAAGGTGGGGGAGTGACCATTGTTGACTGGTTAGTAAGATTGTTGAATGTGTGCTTTGTGAAAGGTATGGTGCCAATTGACTGGGCAAGTGCTTGTGTGGTCCCGTTGTATAAAGGCAAGGGTGATAAGTATGAATGTACTAGCTTTAGGGGTATAAGTCTGTTGAATGTTGTAGGTAAGGTGTATGGTAGAGTGTTAATTATGAGAGTTAGAGAGGGTACAGAGGGAGTGATTGGTGATGAGCACTGTGGTTTTAGGAGAGGGAGGGGATGCGTGGAGCAAGTGTTTGCTGTGAGGCAAGTGTGTGAAAATTATTTAGCGAAAGGCAAGGATGTGTTTTGGGCATTCATGGATTTAGAGAAAGCGTAGGATAGAATTGATAGGGGGCTTTGTGGACTGTTTTAAGGTTGTATGGACTTGATGGTAGGTTACTAAAAGGGGTGGAAAGTTTTTATGTAAATAGTAGAGCGTGTGTAAGAGTGGGAAATGCTGTGAGTGACTGGTTTCCTGTGAGAGTTGGGCTGCGACAGGGATGTGTGATGTCGCCTTGGTTGTTTAATATTTATATGGATGGTGTTGTAAGGGAGGTGAATGCAAGAGTTTTAGGTGGGGGTCTGAGTCTGGTGAATGTTGATGGTGGAGAGTGGAATCTGAAGCAGCTGCTGTTTGCAGATGATACTGCACTGGTGGCTGATTCAGAGGAGATACTGAGACAGTTGGTAGAGGAGTTTGGAAGTGTGTGTGAAAGGAGGAAATTGAATGTAAATGAGAATAAGAGTAAAATGATGAAGTGTACGAGGTTGGTAGATGGTAGGGGGATGAATATAGCTTTGATTGGCGAGTTGCTTGAGGAGGTAGAGTGTTCTAAATATCTAGGGTCACATGTTGCTGTGGATGGAAGAATAGATGCAGAAGTGAAGTTTAGAATATATGAAGTAGGAAAGGTGCTGGGAGGAATGAAAAAAGTGTTTAGATGTCGTTCACTTAGAATGGATGTAAAGAGAAGGTTGTATGAGGGTGTTGTGGTACCGACTGCGTTATATGGGGCTGAAATATGGAATATGGGTGTAGCAGAGAGGAAAAGTTTGAATGTAATGGAGATGAGGCGTCTGAGGAGTATGTGTGGAGTGACGCGTATGGATCGAGTGTGAAATGATGAAGTGCGAAGGAGAACTGGAGTTGTTCGGGAGATGGCTGGTAGAGTTGAGCAGAGGGTGTTGCGATGGTTTGGGCATATGGAGAGAATGGATAATGAGCCACTGGTGAAAAAGATAACTAGATCTGATGTGAGAGGTGTAAGGCTGAGAGGAAGACCACGAATAGGATGGATGGACAGTGTGAAGAGAGCACTGGATGTGAGAGGGATGTCTGTTGAGCAAGGAAGAGTGGCAGTGCGTGACAGAAATAAATGGAGAGAAATTGTGAATGAATAAGTGATGACGCAGCCCTGAGCAGATATTCTCCCGCATTTGGTCTGATCAGCTAGTCAGGTCAGGTGCGGGTAAGGGGATGGGTCTGTTATGATGTGGCAGGGGTAAACCAGCTCTGCTGTCGGGCCCTGCTGCGGATGTCACTGAATGCACTGCGCAGTTAACCCTTGTGCGGTGTGGTGCGATGAGGATCTGTCCGTTCTCCCCTTGGGGCTAAGATGCGAATGAATGTATTTGAATGGATGAGTAAATGGGGAGTGTGTCGTCCTGTCTCGGGTACCTCCCTTTCCTTCGGGGAAACAGCCTAGGTATTAAAAAAAAAAAAAAAAAAAAAAAACGATGCCAAAGCACAAAAATCTTCCTCTGGAAATATGTCAGTGTGGTTGTTTGTAAATGTTGGTAAATTTAACAATGGTATTTAACATTTACCATTGGCTGTTTAATTAGCAAGGAGTGTTTGGGACTTTTCATAAACCTCAGGGCACCTTCGAAATAAACAGCTGTTACCCAGGATTATTGTATCTCCCTTGCCGGACGGGTGTGTGAATAATGAACTCATTTCTTAGTAGGGATTGTCACCGAAAAAATAGCTTCTTTAGACCCAAGAGCACCAGCACTGTCAACAGCTCGTGTCATAGTGGAATTGCTGTACCGTGTAAATATGTAGTTATAATACGTCCACATCCACGTCATCCAATAGAGTACACGAATTATTTCTTTTAACTAATTTGCTGATGGGGAAGGGGGTACAGACAACATTCACCTTCCCTCCCCGTAGTTCACACAACACACGACGTCAGAACGCATGCCCTGATCAAGCAAGGGTGTAAATCACAATCTTTATGCAAATATGTAAACGGTACAGTCATGAGAGCCAACCTGAAAGCCATTATGGTCAAAGCCCCATCCTGTCACCGACGACGACTACCAAATTTCAGTCAGTTATCGAGAAGGTGAATATATCGGATAATGTCGGGGCATATGATCATGTTAGTGCTAACCCATTCAGCCAGGAAACGTTGTTCATTATATTCTTGCAACAGCCTGATGATTTTATTCAGCTTAGGGTACACTTTTCAAACTGAAGGAGTCAGATACAGTACTAATAAAATCTTTAGTATGGGAGGCTGCTCGTAATCTAAATAAAATCGCTTGATAAGAATAAAATAAGAATGAGGTCAGGTTCGGGGGAATAAACGAATCTTTACCTAAATAAGGTTTACGTGGTCAACACATTTCGCACAGAAATGACAATGATTAGATGGATGTGAAGTGTCTCGTTGAATGCGAGGCCTGGGAGTGTGTGTGTGTGTGGGGGGGGGGGCTAGGTTTACTATTGACGAGTTGAGAGAAAAGATGGGACAGGAATGTACTGGTGCTGTCATGAGGGGTAGATTAGGATGATTTGGATATATGGAGAGGGTGGAGGATGGCAGTTGGGTGCGGAGAAAGAGATAAGGTCGGGGGAAGGGCTGCGAGAGACAGACCGAGAAAGGCCTGGGACGAGGTCATAGTGTGTGACTCTAGGTATGAGGGAGTGAAAAGGGAGGCTGCAAAAGATCGGACAGTGTGGAGAGATGCCATTAGGCGACCAAGGCCGACGACACATGCAAGCGTGTTAGATCCTTTAAAAAAGATACGACACGAACGATTCCGTACAGGTGAGGTTAATGGATCACCATTTTATATAATTTATCTCCTGCCACTTTTGCCTTCCATCTCTACAGTATCCCCGGCCATCCTATCGCGTTGACGAATAGGGGAAGTTGGAGGAGGAACACGAACAACAGCAGTCTACCCTTCTCCTGCCTGACTTACCTCATGCCCCTCACCTCCCCATTCTCTCTCTCTCTCTCTCTCTCTCTCTCTCTCTCTCTCTCTCTCTCTTATATATATATATATATATATATATATACGCTGTTTGAGAAGAAAGATATTTATAAGTATACATGGGTGGGACAGGAGGGTGGAAGGGTTGTTGATAGAGCTTTGATGGACTATGTGGTTGTGTCTAGGAATGTAATAGGAAGATAGTTGGATGTGAGAGTTCTAAGAGGGGAGGGTGGAGGTATGTCTGACCACTACCTGGTGGAGGGAAAGTTAAGAGTAGGTAAGAGATGGGTGAGAGCTAGGAGGGTTAGGTGTGGCAGGGAGGTTTTGAAAGTGAGTGAGTTGGATAAAAGAGAGAAAAAGATAGAGTATCAGGGGAAATTGAAAGATGAGTGGAACGCAGTGAAAGATCGGGAAAATGGCAGCGTGGAGGAGGAATGGCAGTTGTTTAAGAGTGCTGTGGTGAGGCATGCAGAAGAGGTGTGCGGTGTGAGACGTGTGGGTGGTGGTGTAAGAAAAGGAAGTGAATGGTGGTGCGAGGAAGTAAGTATGGCTGTGGCCGAGAAGAGACGTGCATATGAAGTGTGGCTGCAGAGGAAGGATGAGATGTCATATGAAAGGTATAAGGAAAAGAGGAATAGAGCGAGAAGGGCTGTGCGTGATGCTAAAGTGGCAGCAGATGAGAGGTGGGGTAGGCGGCTGACAGAGAATTTTCAACAGAATAAGAAAATGTTTTGGAAGGAGGTGAAAAGGGTGCGAAAGGGAGAGTCTGGGAAGGAAGAACGAGTAAAAGCAGAGGATGGAAGGATGTTAATTGAGATGGATGCAGTAAGGAAGAGATGGGCAGAGTATTTAGAAGGATTATTAAATGTAGAGGAGGAAAGGGTGGCTGAGATAGTGGCGGATGGAAGGATGCAAGGAATAAATGTGTTGGGAGAGTTGGATGATTCTTTGATCACGAAGAAGGAAGTGGAGAAGGCAGTAAAGGAGATGAAAACAGGGAAAGCTGCAGGTATGGATGGGTGTGCTGTGGAATGCCTGAAGGGTGGTGGAGTGACTATTGTTGACTGGTTAGTAAGATTGTTGAATGTGTGCTTTGAGAAAGGTATGGTGCCAATTGACTGGGCAAGTGCTTGTGTGGTCCCGTTGTATAAAGGCAAGGGTGATAAGTATGAATGTACTAGGTTTAGGGGTATAAGTCTGTTGAGTGTTGTAGGTAAGGTGTATGGTAGAGTTTTAATTATGAGAGTTAGAGAGGGTACAGAGGGAGTGATTGGTGATGAGCAGTGTGGCTTTAGGAGAGGGAGGGGATGCGTTGATCAGGTGTTTGCTGTGAAACAAGTGTGTGAAAAGTATTTAGCGAAAGGTAAGGATGTGTTTTGGGCATTTATGGATTTAGAGAAAGCGTATGATAGAATTGATAGGGAGGCTTTCTGGACTGTTTTAAGATTGTATGGACTTGATGGTAGGTTACTAAAAGGGGTGGAAAGTTTTTATGTAAATAGTAGAGCATGTGTAAGAGTGGGAAATGCTGTGAGTGATTGGTTTCCCGTGAGAGTGGGGCTGCGACAGGGAGGTGTGATGTCGCCTTGGTTGTTTAATATTTACATGGATGGTGTTGTAAGGGAGGTGAATGCAAGAGTTTTAGGTGGTCTGAGTCTGGTAAATGTTGATGGTGGAGATTGGAATCTGAAGCAGCTGCTGTTTGCAGATGATACTGCACTGGTGACTGATTCAGAGGAGAGATTGAGACAGTTGGTAGAGGAGTTTGGAAGGGTGTGTGAAAGGAGGAAATTGAAAGTAAATGAGAATATGAGTAAAGTGATGAAGTGTACGAGGTTGATAGATGGTAGGGGGATGAATATAGTTTTGAATGGCGAGTTGCTTGAGGAGGTAGAGTGTTTTAAAAATCTAGGGTCACATGTTGCTGTGGATGGAAGAATAGATGCAGAAGTGAAGTTTAGAATAAATGAAGTAGGAAAGGTGCTGGGAGGAATGAAAAAAGTGTTTAAATGTCGTTCGCTTAGAATGGATGTAAAGAGAAGGCTGTATGAGGGTGTTGTGGTACCGACTGCATTATATGGGGCTGAAACATGGAATATGGGTGTAGCAGAGAGGAAAAGTTTGAATGTAATGGAGATGAGGTGTCTGAGGAGTATGTGTGGAGTGACGCGTATGGATCGGGTGCAAAATGATGAAGTGCGAAGGAGAACTGGAGTTGTTCGGGAGATGGCTGGTAGAGTTGAGCAGAGGGTGTTGCGATGGTTTGGGCATATGGAGAGAATGGATAATGAGCGATTGGTGAAAAAGATAACTAGATCTGATGTGAGAGGTGTATGGCTGAGAGGAAGACCACGAATAGGATGGATGGACAGTGTGAAGAGAGCGCTGGATGTGAGAGGGATGTCTGTTGAGCAAGGAAGAGTGGCTGTGCGTGACAGAAATAAATGGAGAGAAATTGTGAATAAATAAGTGATGACGCAGCCCTGAGGGGATATTCTCCCGCATTTGGTCTGATCAGCTAGTCAGGTCACGTGCGGGTAAGGGGATGGGTATGTTATGATGTGGCAGGGGTAAACCAGCTCTGCTGTCGGGCCCTGCTGCGGATGTCACTGATTGCATTGCCCTGTTGACCCTTGTGCGGTGTGGTGCGGTGAGGATCTGTCCGTCTCTCCCCTTTGGGGCTAAGATGTGAATGAATGTGTTTGAATGGATGAGTAAATGGGGAGTGTGTCGCCCTGTCTCGGCTATCTCCCTTTCCTTGGGAGAAGCAGCCTAGGTATATATATATATATATATATATATATATATATATATATATATATATATATATATATATATATATATATATATATATATATATATATATATATATATATATATATATATAATCTATCTATCTATATCTATCTATCTATCTATCTATATTTACTGTATATATATATATTTATCTATCTGTCTATCTCTATCTATCTATCTATCTATCTATCTATATATATATATATATATATATATATATATATAGCTATCTTTATCTATCTATCTATCTATCTATCTATCTATCTATATATATATATATATATATATATATATATAATTGTCTCTACCCCTGCACTCCAACACGTCAGCTAAAAATGACACACCACCTCAGTAGCAGCTGTGTGTGTGTGTATGTGTGTGTGTGTGTGTGTGTGTGTGTGTGTGTGTGTGTGTGTTTGTGTGTGTGTGTGTGTGTGTGTGTGTTTGTGTGTGTGTGTGTGTGTTGTGTGCGTGAGTGTGTGTGTGTGTGTTGTGTGCGTGAGTGTGTGCGTGAGTGTGTGCGTGAGTGTGTGTGTGTGTGTGTGTGCGCGCGCGCGCGTGTGGTGGCACTTAGACTGTTAATTGATTTGGCCTGCAGGAGAAAGCATAATTTATTTGTTTGCTTTGTCGATTTTTCAATGGTATACGACCGGGTCTCTCGAGCCAAATTGTTTCGCATGTTATGTGAGTTGGGGTGCTGGTCGCGAATGTTAGCGGCGCTGGTGGCGATATACGGGGTTACTTTGAGCATTATTGGGACAGCCTTTGTAACATCCAGGGTCGGCGTCAGACAGGGGTCCCCAACATCTTGTTTATTGTTTACCATTTTTGTGAACAGCATGATTATGTTGATAAAGTCCAATTGTGGGCCAGATGGTTTTTTACAGTGGCTTCATCTCCTTGTCCTTATGGACGATACTGTTCTTCTCTCGACAACGCGACGCGGGATGGAACATAAACTTACATTTCTGAATCAGTTCTGTGTAAATAATGGCATGGTTGGGAATTATATTAAGACCAAGTTCTTTGCAATCCATGCGTCAGTGGGCGATCGTGAGCCATTCTGCGTCGGTGATATGGTCGTGCAGTGGTGTGACAGGTATGTGTATCTGGGCAGTCTGTTCACAAGCGACGGGACCCTGTCGTCCGCCATTACCGCCCACGCACAAGCAAAAATGTGCCACATTCTGAAATTTGTGTCATTTTTGGAAAAGAATATGGACATACCATTTTATGTTAAAAAGAACATGTTTAAAGGAGCCTTAATGTCAACCATCCTATATGGCTGTGAGTCCTGGTTTAATGGGAACTTGAGGCGAATGGAAAAATTGTATAACTGGGGTATTACACAGCTGCTGGGAGCTCGTATGACGGCGTGCACGGACGTTTGTTACATGGAACTCGAGTGCCCGCCACTGAAATCTTTAGTACTAGCAAGGCAGAGGAAGCTTTTCCAGCGACTGTGGGGGTAGAGGCGCGGTATGCCCGATGACCCGTGGGTGCACACCGTCAGGCTGACCATGGCGGCTAACACACCAACAAGTAAACACATTAAGAGTTTAATTAATAATTCTGTTGATGATGTTAAAGTCGGCATTGAATCTTTAAAGCAATCAATTTCTAATTTAACATCTTCTAGAAGCCTAATTTATAATTATGTTGAATCCTACCTTAACAGTTCACGAGATTTATAAATGTCGTGATAAAACTAGTGAGGTACACAGAATGGCATTTAGTCGGCTGCGGGTAATCAGTCACAATCTGGCGATTGAGACGGGCCGTTGGAATCGGCGAGGACGGGGACGTCTCCCGGTAGCAGAGCGGGTCTGTCCATGTGGTGCTGTGCAAACAGAGTTGCATGTACTGGAGGTGTGGCCACTGACTCAGCACATACGTACAAGATATAACTTTACTTCCTGGAGTCAAATCATTGGTGACGAAGCTCAGTTTCCTATTGAGGAGATAGTGTATAAGGTCCTTTCCTGTTTTGGCTAGTGTGTACTATAATGTTTATCATAACCTATGTTTTTTAAAGTGTAATTCATTTTGTATGCTCTTATTCTAACCATGATATATCATTGGGATTTTTTTTTTTCGTAAAAAAGGTGATTGGTCAAATTCTAGTTACGTTACTAATCAGAGGTGTAATGATTTCCATCTCTCATTCAGGCTACATAGATGCACTGATCAACCCTTTAATACTTCGCTTGTTTTGTGAATCATAATTGTTTGCTAATATCTGATGTGCTGTTTATCATGTTAAGGTTTATTGTTGCTTGAAATCTTGTATGTGTAACTGGATATTGTGGCCAATAAATACTTACTTACTTACTGTGTGTGTGTGTGTGTGTGTGTGTGTGTGTGTGTGTGTGTGTGTGTGAGTGCGTACATGCGTGACTGCGTGCGTGCGTGCTGGCATTAAAATGTCCGCGCATCATTGAGCCCATGCATATGTGTGTGTGTGTGTGTGTGTGTGTGTGTGTGTGTGTGTGTGTGTGTGTGTGTGTGTGTGTGTGTGTGTGTGTGTGTGTGTGTGTGTGTGTGTGTGTGTGTGTGTGTGTGTGTGTGTGTGTGTGTGTGTGTGTGTGTGTGTGTGTGTGTGTGTGTGTGTGTGTGTGTGTGTGTGTGTGTGTGTGTGTGTGTGTGTGTGTGTGTGTGTGTGTGTGTGTGTGTGTGTGTGTGTGTGTGTGTGTGTGTGTGTGTGTGTGTGTGTGTGTGTGTGTGTGTCTATGTGCTCGTATCTGAGTGTGCGTATATCAGTGCCTGTGTGTATCAGTGCCTGTGTGTATCAGCGCTTGTGTGTATCAGCGCCTGTGTGTATCAATGCCTGTGTGTATCAATGCCTGTGCGTATCAGTGCCTGTGTGTATCAGTGCCTGTGTGTATCAGCGCTTGTGTGTATCAGTGCCTGTGTGTATCAGTGCCTGTGTGTATCAGTGCCTGTGTGTATCAGTGCCTGTGTGTATCAGTGCCTGTGTGTATCAGCGCCTATGTGTATCATCGCCTGTGTGTATCACTGTGTGCGTATATTAGTGTGCGTGCGTGCTCTGATCAGTGCTTGTATCAGTGTTTGCGTGAATGAATACGTGCGTGCATTAGTGTGTGCCTGCTCCGTGTGAGCGTATATAGTGCGTACATGCCGCAGCGTGTGCGTGCGTCAGTGTGGGCGTGCGTCAGTGTGTACGTGCTGTGTACGTGGTCAAAGTGTACGTGTTCAGTATGTACGTGTTCAGTGTGTGCGTGTTCAGCGCGCGTGTGTTGAGTGCTTGCGTGTTGAGTGCGTGCGTGTTTAGTGAGTGCGTGTTTAGTATGTGCGTATTCAATATGTGCGTGTTTATTGTGTGCGTTCTTAGTGTGTGCGTGCTCTTTGCGAGTATTTACTGTGTGTATACCAGTGTGTAACTCAAACTGTCTGCATGTTTGTAAGAGTGAAGGTATGCAAAAATTTAATGATGATGATGATGATGATGATGATGATGATGACGATGACTGAGGCATCTGTCAGTAGATAGTAGTAGTAGATAGATGATGATGATGATGATGATGATGATGATGATGATGTGGCTATTATGTTGGTTATGGTGGTGGTGGTGTGGTGATTTTGATGATGATGATGATGGCTGTTATGTTGGTTGTGGTGGTGGTGGTGGTGTGGTGATGATGATGATGATGATGATGATGATGATGATGATGATGATGATGATGACGATGATGATGATGATAATGATGATAATGATGATAATGATGATTGATGATGATGAGGATGATGATGAGGATGATGATGAGGATGAGGATAATGATGATGAGGATAATGATGATGAGGATAATGATGATGAGGATGATGATTTTTCCGAGTTCTTTTTAATCCGGAAACTTTTATGTTAACAAGGAGCATTCTGTACTCTACTCCTTTCACCTTAACTTGGCCCAAACTTTCGTCCATTTGCAGTTTATTTCACGCGTCTCAGTTGCGTCTTTGAAACAGCACTTGTCCGTGACTAGCATAATATTCTATTGTTACAACTCTGAATTAGAGATGAAGAAAATGCAATTTTAGGCCAAGTTATAATAAAATGAGCATAGTGAAGGGGATGGGATGGAGAGATGGAGTGGAGAAGTATACGAGAGAGGTGGGTGTACGTTGGGGGAAGGGCAGCCAACTGGCAGGGTACAGGGCGACATGGAGGCGATTTGTTTGTGGCTACCCCTTACGGGTTTAAGGCGTCTGGCTATAGATAACTAGACAATTGGACTACGGCTCTAGGTGACGGATACACGACTATTCACATTACATCCATTTCCCTTATTTTCTACAATTTCTTTGGCCTACAACGCTTCCTGGCTGACCGTAAGATATCCCCGTGTCCTAATTTAATCACCTTAATGGCAAAAACAGCAAAACCCAACACTTGCAGCAAGAGGAGAAACCTACACACCATCACTACCCCCTAGCCAGGAAAACGACGTCTATTGCCCTGATCTGTTGAATCTGTCTGACCTATGACACTTCCTGGTTGGCAGCAAGATACCTCTGTGTCCTATCTGAATCATGTTAATGGCAAAAACAGCGAAATTTAACCCCAAAACAATAAAATTTAACACTTACATCAGGATACGGAGCCGAAGCAGCCTTCATCCTCTTATCGTCCGACGGCAACTGACTGACCAATGGAATGCCATGCTTGTTCAGCCCAGAAACTTGTGTGAAACTTTACCCAACTACTTTTACAACCAC